>NC_081558.1:147002200-147020004 GCF_022355385.1 Mustela nigripes | reverse complement strand
CCAGGGTAGCCAGGCTGGGGGGTAGGGTAGCCAGTGTGCTCTGGAGGTCCTGAAATATAAACAGATGAAATAATTTATAACTGCACAGAAAATGAAACATGAATTCTTTTGGGATTACTCAACTGAAATTTCAGCCCAGAAATCCTGTTTCTATGAAGCTTAAAGTTTATATTTTTATCTTCTATCAATTTTTCAATGAGATATTTGTGGTTTCATATCCCCTCCCATAGGGCTCAGGACTGTGAATAGAGTTGGCCCAAGCCTTATTCACTGTTCAAAACTCAGTTGAAAATAGTCTTGAAACCTAAGAAAGTGAGGAAAATTAACAACGATCTAGAGTCACCTACAAAAAGATTCTGGAATGCCTTAATAGAAAAGAGAGATGGCATTGCGTCAAAGGCCCAAAATAAAGGCTTTGAGTTAGCATTACTAAAACCAAAGGACTTTATAGAAATATGAGTTCTGGAGTTGTAGGAGACAGTACCTCCCTTATGTAAAGAACTACGGGTGGTTTTGCCCCCTCAGGGAATATCTGGCAAAGTCTGGAGACATTTTTGGTTGTTTCGGCTGGAACACAGGGTGATAGTGGCATCTGGTAGACAGAGGCCAGTGATGATGCTAAATATTTCCTGAAATACCAGAACAGTACCCTGAAAATAAAGAATTGTAAATCCCAAAATATTACAGTGCTGCTGTTGAGATACTCTGGTATAGAGGTAAAAACATGTTATTTCCAGTATTGTCCAGGTGCTTATCTGGGTTAACAATTGGCCTGAACTTTAAACTCACATTACATTCCTATCCTAAGACCTCCTACATGAAAAAAAAAAATCCATTATGATAGGTTACAAATTTAGATTTCAAAACTTACTGCTCTCAGCACTCTAAAAAATACAATTTGAGAACCAAGGAAGGTAAAAAGCTACAACAGGCAATTTATAAATACTTTTAAAAAATCACTGATAGCAAAATACACCATTACAAAAATATTTAGAAGAGAGACTAAATTTCATATTCATACTTTTTTTTTATAAATTTTTTTTTAAGATTTTATTTATTTATTTGACAGAGAGAAATCACAAGTAGACGGAGAGGCAGGCAGAGAGAGAGAGAGGAGGAAGCAGGCTCCCTGCTGAGCAGAGAGCCCGATGCAGGACTCGATCCCAGGACCCTGAGATCATGACCTGAGCCGAAGGCAGCGGCTTAACCCACTGAGCCACCCAGGCGCCCCATCATATTCATACTTTTTAAATATAGTTTTTATAGTTTATTCCTTCTTAGAATAAATAAATATTTACCAATGTTCTACAATGTGACTGGCTTTGTTCTAGAATCAGAGGACACAGCTATCAACAAGGTAACCCATCCTCAGGATGATTATAGGCAACTTTTGGGAAAACAAAAATAAATTATTTTTAAAAGATTTCAGATGGAACTCATAGAGAAAATGCATGGTGGAGAGAGAAAGGTATCAACTAGTTATTTTAGATAGGAGGGGGAAAAAAAAAGGTCTGTTGAGATCTAGAATATGAGAAAGGAAAAGCTTTGTATAAAGACCTGGTGAGAAAGGTTCAAGAGGAAGGAAAACCAAACGTAAAAATCTTAGACTTTAAGAATGAATTTGGCATGTTTGAGAAAGAGAGAAACATCATAAAGAAGAGGAAGAATAGAATCTGTTGTCAGTGAAGAAGTAGGAGCAGTTCATCTAGAAAACCCATTCATAAGAAGTTTCGATTTTATTCCAAGTGTGACTGACAGGACTTTGAGGATTTTAAACAGACAAGAGAATTCCATAATCTGATTTATATCTTACAAAGTTTTTAGGAATGCTGAGCACGGGGATTTAAAAATGAGAAATGCAGATGAAATCCCTGTCCTCATTGCCTAAGGGGAATATAATCTTATATTATCTTTTACTTATATTATCCTTTACTTTATTATCCTTTACTTAATATAATCTTATATTATCCTTTATCTTATATTATCCTTTACTTTACTTAAAGTATCCTTTACTTATATTATTTATATTATTATATATTATTATACATATATATTACTTATTTTATTTATATTATTTACTTAATCTTATATTATCCTTATATTATCCTTTACTCTAGAGATCCGTAAGACTAGTATGATCAATTGATTAACGAGAGTGGAAGGCAAGCTCCTTGAAAGAAGGGACCAGTTTTTTATAACTATATACGCCAAAACAAAGTGTTGGGATGGGGAGAGAGAAGAGGAAGGAGTTGGGACATCTTCCCTGAGGACTGCCTTTCAGCTGAGATCTAAAGGATACAAAGGAGTTGAGTGATCAGGGGCACAGGGAAAAAAGGTTTCACAGAGAAGCCCTGGGATAGTAACACATCTGTAAAAAGGCATGTTGGTTTGAATAGCAGAGAGTCAGGCTTAAGAGACAGTCAAAGAGAAGACAGGGGAGCCCCTCAGGTCTAGTGAACCAAATTAAGCATTTTGGCTTCTATCATAAAAGCAACAAGCACCAGCTTGCATATATGAGGAATTTGAAAGGCAATGTGCAGGAGATAAACCATAAGAGACTCTTAATCTCACAAAACAAACTGAGGATTGGGGCGGGGGAGGGAGAAGGTTGTTGGGTTATGGACATTGGGGATGGTATGTGCTATGGTGAGTGTGTGAAGTGTGTAGGCCTGATGATTCACAGACCTGTACCCTGGGGCTAATAATACATTAAATGTTAATTTAAAAAAAGCAACAAGCCAATGATGTACATATTGAATACAGTCCATAATATGAACAGATAAGCATTTTTTTTTTTTTTTTTAGTATGTGTGTTTTTTTTTTTTTTTTTTTTAATTTTTTATTTTTTATAAGATCACTGGCTACAATGCAAAGATCAGACCACAGGCAAACCAAATGGGGATACATGAGTTAATAGGTTACATTATTAGCATTATTTCAATCTTCTTGAGACTCTTGGAGAGAATAGCTGATTATTTCCCAAATCAATGAATTAAGCATACAGAATTACCTGAAATTTGGGTAATATTTTCATTTGTATGAAGTCCAATTGATTTAATATATTATTAGTATAATAGTCAACTAATATTAAATCACTTACTATTTGTAAATCTTTGTACCAGGTGTTTTACATATACTTTCATTCAATCTCCAAACAAAACTGAATTGGTGAATATTAGACCCAGTTTATAGAGAAGAACTGAGTCTTAGAGGTTTAACTACTGGTTTGAATCACTGCACAACTATGAAGTATAAAAGCCAGAACTTGAAGCCTCAGACAGCCTCTCTATATCTTTCCCCCACCTGCATAAGGAGGGTGATTAATAACAACCTTATAAGGTTGAGAATTAAATGAGTTACTCCACATTACACACAGTGAGCTCTCAATTTTAAACCATCGCTACTGTTAGCATCATTATCATATTAAGACCGGCACTATAGGGAAAAAAAAAAAAAAAAAAGAAAAAAAGACCGGCACTATATGTGGCCTTAGGACTTGAGAAATAAAGTTAAGCTATTTTTCTTACAAACTCTTGTCTGATTATAACTGAATTTAATTATGTATCACCTACTTTTAATTAGCTGTGGGGTGGATTAAATCATTCTCCAAGTACCTTGGATACATACTGCAGCTTGTTAATAATTCTTCAAACAATCGCCATATAAGAATTTAGAGCAGTGGTTCTCAGCCCTGGCTGCATATTAGAATTACCTGGGGAATTAAAGAAATTACTAACCCTGGGTCCCACTACCTGAGCTTCTGCTTTAATTTTCCTGGGATAGTTCACTGGTAGAGTGTTTTTAAGAACTTCCATGTACAACTTAAGTGCAGGCAGTCTTGAGAACTATATCTTAGAGATTTTCTAGCTCCCATTCTTAAAACTGCAAACATCTGGATGAGATCCAAGCCCTGCTGGGAAATTTCTGGCTAGACAATTAACCAGGCCATTTAATTCCCAAGCAGATTTATTTGCTCAGAGTAGAAAACAAAATAGATACACCCTTCTGCCCAAACATGATCCCTTTTGGTCCTAAATCCCCAGGATGGTCTCTCAAGATGGTAGTAGTCAGACTACTTGCAAATTTGGGTGCACCATGATCTTTGCCATTTAGTAGAGTTCCAATAATTTTGATAACTGTATTTGTCTAACTGATAATCCCTGAAGTCATCTATTTGTTGGTTCAAAGGGAAAAATGTACTCCCTAGTATGGAGTGATAGGATTCAACTGCTTTTCTTAGGTGCAAAGCATGATTCAAGATGCATACAAAAGCAAAGCTTTCATATATGTTATGAGATGAAAACGAGAATTATCCCCATGCAGCTGCATTTTTAATACTTACAGCTTCCAGTTTTAAGTTCTTTTCTGTGACTCTCACTGTACACAAGTACTCTCAACTAATACCTGACTCAAAAATATCCAAGGATAAATTTCCTAAATATGATTACATGATGAAAATTTTCAGAACAAATGAAGAATCAATTAAATCTCTCACTTTAAATGTGTATTTTGGGGTTTAATTTATGTGCAGACTTTATTTGCTAAATGTAACCTCTCTATTTTTTATTGACTCTATATCTTTACTATCCTGTATAAGTAAGAATTACTTTGATGATATTTATGATACTACATAGTCAAGCAAAATAATCAAGAACTAGGCTGCCAATTTTATTATTGCACTTTTAGTAAAAGACATTACTAAAATATACATACAGAAGTAGACACATAGATACATACATGCTTTGGGGAGTATCAGTAATTGAAAAATGGGGGGTTATTCTTTTTTTTTTTATGATTTTATTTATTTACTTGACAGACAGAGATCACAAGTAGGCAGAGAGGCAGGCAGAGAGAGAGGAGGAGGCAGGCTCCCTGCTGAGCAGAGAGCCCAATGCAGGGCTCAATCCGAGGACCCTGGGATCATGACCTGAGCTGAAGGCAGAGGCTTAACCCACTGAGTCACTCAGGCGCCCCTGGGGTTTTTATTCTTTAAACAAGTGTCTTACCTTGGAATGCTGCTGAAGGATATTCAGGGGGATGTCCAGGTGGTAAATTTATTCCTGGATAAGGAGCCCTCATTTGCCCATCTACAATTCAGGGAGAGGTAAAACATATACCTTCTTTAATAAAATATATGTCAGAAAGAAAAATATATTGTCCTTAGGCAATTTTCATTTATATGATCCTGTGCTGTACTAAAATTGATAAAGTGAATTCTTCACTTAACTACAACAAGCTATGCTTGCTATCAGACTTAATTTGCAGTAAAATCCTGTTTCAAACAAATTCCTTTTTTGATAAAATGAGATGGCTGGGTTGCTGGGGCTGAATTTCTGGTTCTCAAATACTCTGATGAATGTTCACTTCCATATTTTGATTCCATTAGTAGTAGGAAAACAGTGTTTTAAAACCACATGCAGACAGTGAAGAAAGATGTAGGGATTTGTAATGGAAAGATTATGGATGATTTCAAAGATATCTAAATTACTGCTACAAGAATTATTTTTTAAAGATGTAAAATAATGCATACATGTTTAAATATCCTTTTAACGCTTACTCTGCAACTCCCCCAATAAGGTTGAACCACAGGAAATTCCTAATATTTGACTGATTATGGACTACGAAAATCATAACTGACTGAATTACAAAAAACTAACATATTAAACTATGTTGAGTATTTTTAATCATTCTTCATATTTGTGTTTTCTTGTCACTTATTTAGTAGTGACCCCAATCAGACAAGAAATATTTGTTGAACACCTCCTGTACGGCCTCTGAGTTGACCTCTGAGGCGATACTGACTCTTTTTTTTTTTTTAAAGATTTTATTTATTTACTTGACAGAGAGAGATCACAAGCAGGCAGAAAAGCAGGCAGAGAGAGAGGAGGTAGCAGGCTCCCCACTGAAAAGAGAGCCCGAAGTGGGGCTCGATGCCAGGACCCTGGGATCATGACCCGAGCCGAAGGCAGAGGCCTTAACCCACTGAGCCACCTAGGCGCCCCACTGCCCCTGTCTTCATGCAACTTATGGTCTAGTAGACACTACACTTATACCATGTTTCATTATGGCTTGCTAACTCTAAATTCAAAATAGTTTCTAACCAAATGATGAGGGCATGGCATTAATACAGGAGAAAAAGTAAGTTGAACTTTCAATCTGATATATTTCCTATATCCTTCTTTACCACAGGTCTTCAAAGACCACTCAACTCATTTGGTTTCAGTAGGAAAGCTGGATTGTGAGCCACCCTTCTCCATTTAATTGGCTTCATAATAACTTCAGTAGAATGGAGTCCATGGAGACTGTGCAAATTCAGGTAACAAAGAATCCTCTACGTGCATCAGGGCTTTTCCCTGAACAAATAGTGGGACATAACCCAATTTATTATAGATCTCTGAAATAGTGCAGGTCTTTCCATCCCAACCATTCCCTAGTTTGTTGGCTTTAAGGGTTGGCCTACCTCCTAGTTCTCTAGCTCTCAAGGCCCTGCCCACAGCCCCCACTCCCAACCTGAGTGAGATCACACTTACCAGATCTCAAGAAAACACACTGCAAGTGTGACTAACAGATCTACTCTTGAATGATAGGTCACATTTTGGCACCTCTTAATAGGTAACAGTGTTTGAACAACAGTAAATACATATACATATCTAGGAGCAGAAATTCATATAAAGGGAAAACAAGCAAATGGGGAAGAGATCAAGTAGACCAAAGGGAATATGACTGATGAATGGATTTCTGCATTTGGGAAATGGAACTTAAAATAACTTACAGATATCATAGGGCTGTCATATTATCATAAAGAAATTTTATTTTTACTTCTATATATATTCACATATATACATACATACATTTTATTCCCATTATGCACACTTAAACACACACACAATTACATATATGAAGATGAAGAGTTAAAAGGTGACTATGACCTTGGCCAAAAGAATGCTTCTAAAATGATCTAAAGCATCCTAGTGCTGCAGCAGATATGGCAGTGTAATACTGTATCAATTTACATTTAAAAAGCCTTGAGTTGGGGCACCTGGGTGGCTCAGTGGGTTAAAGCTTCTGCTTTCGGCTCAGGTCATGATTCCAGAGGCCCTGCATCTGGCTCTCTGCTCAGCGGGGAGCCTGCTTCCTCCTCTCTCTCTCTCTCTCTCTCTGCTTGCTTCTCTGCCTACTTATGATCTCTGTCTGTCAAATGAATAAATAAAATCTTAAAAAAAAAAGCTTTGAGTTTTTGTAAGTAAAATTAAATTAATATAGCAAACATTAAGAGAAGAAAAGAAACTTCATGAAGGAAAGCTGAGGTTTCTAGTCCTACAGAGTTTTTAATATATCTAGCAAAGTTGACATTGTGGTGAAAGATAAATATCTCTTTGGTAGCTAAACAAAAATAAACAGAATATAAACCTTCTCACAAAACAGGATTTTGTTTTTCATACTTTTCCCCACGTGGGGCTTGATCCCATGACCCTGAGATCATGACCTGAGCTGAAATTCAGAGTTGGCTGTTTAACTGATTGAGCCACCCAGGTGCCCCTAGAATTTCCTTGATAGTAAAAAGCCATAACATAATGATTTTTATTTATTTAAACCTGCCCACATGTGTCTGTTATGAAATACAGAGCAAGCATATATAAGAAAATTTTATTACAATAGACTGACATATTAAATCTATTATCTGTTAATTTGAATTGAATAATGTTAATGCATATAAAATGCACATAAAAAGGCAAAAACTGAACTAGATGGAAGATAGTGTAAATTATATACTATATTTCCCAGTAAGACTAAAATTCCTTAGGCTTACCTAAGGTTTTTTTAATATTTTTACAGGAAAAATTCGAGGTAGTGGATCTGTGTGTACTTTGTCTCTATGTCAAAATAATGAACTAACTAGACTCTGGGTTCAAAGCACAAACAAAACAAAACAAATTTTATCTTTTCAGAAAGTGTATAAAACATTATGACAAAGAACATACTAACAACAGATTTAACATTATAAAATGAAAGCAAACACCTAAATTACTTACTTTGTTTTTCCATGATTTAGAAAGTTCTGAAAAAGAAGACCTGATATTATTACATTGTTTACAAATTTATAGTTCAAATATGACAGTTGAAACAAAATATTCTGAAACTAAACATACACATAAGATATTCATCTATTCATCTCGTCTACCAGAATGGTCATTTGAACCCTTTGGTCTTGATCCCATTCCCCACTGATGCAGTTCTGAGTACAACTTAAGAAGTTATGGGTCACCCCAGGATGGTGAACATTTTCTATAAACCTTCGTGGGGAGAGGGTCTTATAAGGCAGAAAGCCAAAAGGAAAACACTATGATCTTAGGATCTCATATTGCATCCAAGTTAAACTCCAAAACTGGAGCTTTTGAATCTACACAAAAGAAATGTGTGATCTAGCACCCAGCCTTAGGGTTGGGCTCTAAACATGCTTTACCAGGACAGGTTAGCTATCAGATTACACTACTGCAGGTATCTCTGGATTCCAAGTTCTGTGGATAATTTCTGCCCATCTTGAATAGTAAATCTGCAAAGGCCTGACCCTTTGTTGTATGTTTCAAGATATACTTTTAGCCAGAGAACCCACTTTCAGGGGTTGTCATAGTTGTGGCATCACAACAATACAACCAAAATTTTGTGTTTGGTTATTTCTACAGAAAATAATAATAATGATAATGATAATAAGAATAAGAATAAATACTACAACACAATGCACTCAGTACTTCCATCTTTCAGTTCTTTGATTCCCCCTGATCTCTCCACTTAAAATCCCAATCCCCTTTCTGCCTGCTAATTACAATTAACCCATAAGGCAAAACCTCCTATCCAGAGATCCAAGGAAAGGAAAATAATAGACTCTAAAGCAGAACTTATTTGTCTGTATTTGTTCTTTTCTTTCCTACTTGGTTACATTATTTTGAGTCTTAAACTACAGACTTGTGAAAATGAGTCCCTGATGGCAAAACTACTATAGAACAAAATCTGGGTCCACACTATGCTGTAGGTTTTAGAATTTTTGCAATTACACAGTACCTCAAGCATGAAAAATGGTATGTCATAAGTTCAGATACAAAATGTTAAGTGACAAGTTGTAGCTGTATGTGTGCCAGGTAAAATAAAGAACTTGTGGAGTAAGGATGATACTCATCATGTCACCCTGTCCACTCTTGTTTGCTTTTGATTTTTTCAAACTTAAGGGTCTGTTAGCAAGAGGTAATGTCACTCAGTTTTGGAAATGACTAAGCTGAGTCCTGGGTGAATTAATTAATTAGTTAATTAACACAGTAACTTTTAAATAATGTCCCCACTACTCTTACTAAGAAACAAATCCTTGAAAAACTTCCAAGAAAAAGAACACCGTATTCATCCTGTACTAAAAGACATAAAAGTTTCTAAGGAAGTCATATATATTGTACCACTGGAATCTTAATCACCTCAGGACAAATATATAACTTCAAATTATAATCTGATTACTACACACTTCTTCCTAATTCTGTTAAATGAGAGCTTCTGAGGAGATTCGTGCATCATATACTATAGTTATGTAAGTGTATGTATGGTAAAATTATTCTATCAGACACCATAAGACCCACTGCTGCTCTGGACTATTTGAAAATTATAAACCTCTTCCATTAGAGAAGAGAAATAATGCAAGTGACATCAGTCATGGCTCCATAACTCATACTACAGTGAAATCCTTGACCCATATCTTGGAGTCCTGAAATTTCTATCTTATTGCTTTAAAATATAGTAATGTACAATCTGGAATCCAAGGAAGCATCCCTAATTTGGAACATCTAAGACTACTATGCTTATAAAGTAGGCATAAAGTAGATTTGAATTATTTATTCATATTTGCTTCTTAATTGTTTAAGAACAAAGAAGTTAACATTTTTCTGAGTTCCAAGATGTGGATATATGTTCTGCATTATTTTAGCAAAAATGTTACTGCTCTAAAGACAGTGACAGAATTCTATGTCCCTAACTTCCTTTGAATCTGAGAGCCAAAGCAAGTCTAAAATCAACCAGGCCATGGGTGGGGGGCTTGGGGAAAACTGAGGCATTATAGACAGAGAATAGTAGAAGTCCAGTGGCTAGAAGGAACTTTACTCATTTAAGGAAATGAAAGCTTTGTGGGTTACAGAAAAAAGAGAGGAAGAGGTCATCAGACATTAGGATAGAGAAGTGTATGGGGACAGTTCATAGCCTTTAATATCTCTCTACCTGAATTCTGTGCTCTCAAAGGCCAGAAGATGGCCTGTCTAGTACAGCACAAGGCACTTCACGGGTGCTTGTTGACTGAACAAGGAGTGTACAGTATTATTTCACTCCTTTTGGTCATAAGGAACAGCTCCCTTACAAATGTGAAGGGTGCTTAGTCTCTGATCCAGCCTCTTATTTTTACATGCCACTTTTCTATCCAGCTGCAGAAATCTGCTCATTTCCCTTTTCATTTATTCTTCATTCCTTGCGTCTATTCAGTGTTCAAAGCCTCACAGTCATACTCTAGGACATGCTATGAAGAGAAAGTTCTGCGGTTAAGAAAGTTCAACAATAAAAAAGGAAATCATGAATCCCTTGACTATTCCACTAAATGACACTTGTACTAATGTTTCTCACATTGCTAAACTAGGAGAAACAAGGCCTGCCTGTTCCTGAAACTGGGAAGTAGCCATTGTAGGACGTCCAGGAATAGCTGCATAAATAAAACCACATGGAAATCAGATAGTAATCTTGGAGAAGCAGGAATTTTACTATTAAATATATTAAAAGCTAACCCTACTGAGTACTTGGGGCAGTGCTAGATACAACAACAGCTTTACACTAATATATATCACACTCCAACGCTTGTAACTCCTTTTGGATCTTTACACAATTTCAAAGACAAGGATGAAGGTGAAGAAACTGATTCTGAGGCCACAGAAATTAAGTAGTAGAGGCAGGATTCAATCAGACAGGTGGACTCCAGAGCTAAAAGTTGTAGCCTCTAAGCTGCAAACCACTGCTTTCTTTACAATTCATCTGGTGTTCCAGAGTGGCTAGCACACTTTGGGGGGGGGGGGTCCATCCATACACGTAATTAATACTTACTGTTAAACGACAGCTGAGAGGGTCTAGTAATCATCCCTTCTAATTCCACCCGTCCCCTCCCCCTCCCAGTAAGTGGCGGATACCCAGAGCTCCGGCTCTTGCCGGGTTCCTCAGCGCGGCGGAGAGGTGAAGAGTACTAAGCCGGCGCTGAGCCTGCAAGGAAGTCTGGGCAGGAAACATCTGACGGGCCAGAGGGGTCCCACGCGAGTCGCCCTTCTGCTTCCGGGGTAGTTCCCTGGGGCCTCCGGGACCCTGACTGCCACTCACCCAGCCGGCACTAACCCAACCCGCTAGCCCTCGTGCCCCGGCCCCCGCCAGCAGCCCGCCAGCAGCCCCCGCCAGCAGCCCCCGCCAGCAGCCCGCCAGCAGCCCCCGCCAGCAGCCCGCTAGCAACCCCCCCCAGCGCCCCGCACCCTGCCCGGGAGCCCGCGCGTCTCCCGCGCTCGGTGCGCGCCCACCTGTGGCTGTCGCCGTGCTGATGCCGCCGCCAGGCGAACTACGGGAACCTCTGAGCGACCTCGGTGCCGAGAAACTCTCCCGGTTTCGTTTCCTGGTTCCTCCCCGGTCCTCGAGCGCCCGCGTGCCTGCTGGAGGGCGCGATAGCTGCGGGCGCCGGCTGCGGGCGAGGCTGCCCCGCCTCCTCTCTTGTTCTCCACAGAGACTTCAAGGTTAGTTCTGCGGCGAACGAAGCTCAACAACGAACTGGACGTGGACGCCAGCTAGAGCTTAAGAGTCATCATCAGGGATGTGGCCGCCCTCGGGGTGAGGTCGTGGGCACTAAATTCTCAGAAACTTCCGTTTTTCTGGCTTTAACCTCCATCCCTTAGATTTCTATCGCTCTCAAGGCTTGAGAGCGGTGGTGGTTCAGAGTACAACTGAGGCGGGCTCAAGTTTGTTTTTCTTCACGGTGGTGTTTCTCTTCAGCTCTCTTCGTCTGGGTCTCCCTGCTTCTCCGTCACTCGCACGTTCTCATTCTGTCTCGGTCTTTCCCTCTCCTTCTCCCTCATTCTCCACCAAACGCTGTTAACAACTTCTAAAAGTCAAACTGACTAGACGTGCTTAGAATGTTTAATTTTTCTCCCCGGACTGGCAAACACGCTCCGTAAATGTTTGTTAGAGCGAACTGAAGGATTCATTGATATTTTTTTTTTTCTTTAAAATATCTTTTTTGTGAATGTAACACAGGATCTTCCAACCAATAAAGCTGAATAGGGAACAAGCACAATGTGCCTTCTGCACCTCCCCTCCCCTTTTCTTACTCTGACACTGGCCGCAGTGAAGAAACACGGGAGAGGAAGGAAGAGGGGGTGGGATGGGAAGAGAATAGAAAATGAAACTGAGAAAGAAGTAAAAAGGGAAGAGGAGGAGGCCAGCCACTTAGGTTTGAATCCCTTCTCATCTCTGTGACTGCAAATTAAAATCCCCGTGCCTCTTTTTTAAATATGTCAAATGAGGGTATATATTAGTAGTATCTATCTCATAAAATTAAAGTTAAAATATGTAAAAAGTTTAGAGTGATGCCTTCCATGGAGTAAGCACTCAATAAATATCATTATATACGCAAATGTATATATACCCTGTACATAGTGTTTCTTTCCATAAAGAAGATTGTTTCACAAAGAGTGTTCTCTGGTGCATTTTTTTTTTTTCTCTTTTAGTATGCATTTTAGAAATCTCCTTACCTCTAGTACAGAACGGTCTCATTGATCTGATCATCTGGGTGTAGTTTATTTCCTTTTTAATAATTAGAAATTTTGCTGTAGTCATCATCCTTGCGCATATCCTTGTGTTTACACTGTAGAAAACCCCATCATTCTATGCTGCCAATGAAGTATGAAAATGCTTGTGGTGGTGGATACTCCAGGGATATTTATTTTTGTTTTCTATCCAGTTTCATACTCAAAATAAGCAAGCTTCTTTCTTGCTGTCCTTTTCTTCATGATAATGTGTAGGATTTCTAAATTTTGCACCTTGGTTGTGGCTCTTTGTGATTCAGCCTTCTTATTTAAGCTATTTAAGGTTATTTTTAGCCAAAAGCATTGTATGGCTGAAGATCTTAAATGTATTTTTTCTAAAATTCTCCTCATTGCTCTAAGCTCTGTTTTCTTTTCTAGACTAAGTGCTATAGACATTAGCTCCATGAGGCCTGCAGTCCCAAGGACAACTGATTTAGTAGAAGCATCAGGAGAAGGTCCTGACATCTGGGTGCTTCAAGTTTATTTACATTAGGACAAAACTTTCTGTGTTGAGATATCAACCTTGGCAAAGATTTTTAGTTTTCCAGTTAGATTACCAAACACAAATTCTTTAGTTGTCAACATTGGGCCATACTATTTGGGAGAATGCTGGTGGCGCTATCAACCTTCATCTCCAAACTTCAATGACACAACAGAAAGCTTTTTTTTTTTCTTTTTTCCTTTTTATATGATGGACCAACCAAATGGAAATGTTCCCCTTTGGTGCAGTGGGGCCTCTGCTTTATAGCTTGACTGAAGGACCCAGGCTAATGGCAGCACTGGTATCTTTAGTATATAGCTTCTGAGATTTTTCTGGGCTTTGATATTGAGTCTGCAGAGAGAAGAAAGGAGAAGTTGGTTGTACCTGGGAAGTCTTTATGGGCCAGGCCTGGAATTGACACATATCATTTCTGGTAACATTTCCTTGGTTAGAACTTAGTTGAACCGCCACACTGAAATGAAAAACAAGCTGGGAAATGCTATCCGGTGTCTTCCCAGAAAGATAAGGAAATGAATCTGTTACTAAGCAAAAAACGTTTGTATCATTTTGTACAGATTCTTACTAAAGATAAAAGCAGCCCAAAGTTCCTCCTTAACAAACTACATTGCCAGATGTATGGTCACAGCTGTTTACAAAATCTTAAATTCTGTTACCTTACTAACAATATTTTTTATTGAAAAACACAAATATTTTTATTTGTATTGAGAATCACTCCAAATGAGTCAGGTTTGATCATCAATACTCATATTTTTCCAGTCCCACTGAAAAGAGAAATGGGCATTTTAAAGGTAAAAATGTATATGACTGAGTCTATCAAGATTTTCCAAGCAGCTCTTATAACAGGAAAATGGGATATTCACCCAGAAATAAGAGTTCTGTAATGGCTTTCTATACAAAAAGATGTTGCAGCTAGATTTTTTTTTTTTTTTAAAGATTTTATTTATTTATTTGTCAGAGAGAGAGCGAGTGAGAGCACAGGCAGACAGAGTGGAAGGAAGAGTCAGAGGGAGAAGCAGGCTCCCTGCGGAGCAAGGAGCCCTATGTGGGACTCGATCCCTGGACGCTGGGATCATGACCTGAGCCGAAGGCAGCTGCTTAACCAACTGAGCCACCCAGGCGTCCCTGCAGCTAGATTTTAAAAGAACAGTAGAAGATAGCCATGAGCATAAGGCTGGGACATATGCAAAGTGAGGTCATGGTGTCTTTTAGGAGTACAAGTTGTTAAGTACGCTACATTGTAAGAGGGGACAGTTTAGGGAGTTGAGCTCTTGATGTTGATGCAGAGACAATGACCTGTTCATCAAAATTTGCATTTTCTTTTTCTTGGGATGGAATTGTTGCTGATAAGTGCTCAGCTAACATGTGGCCGTGTGGCAGAATTGCAGCCAATAGTTGTGAAAAGAAACAAGTTTATTACTTCTAAGCCAAGGTTCTTAAGAAGTAGGTGAGCCTTCATCATGCTCTTTCCCTTTCATTGGCTTGATTCTAAAGATGATGAGACTCTGTGAAATGGTGGAGCCACAAAGCAGAAGGATCTTGTGGCCCTGAAACACCACATGAATAAAAGCTTCCCACAGACTAGAAACTCCCACCTTGATAAGTAGGGAAGAAAGAGCCTTGTATTGAGAAAGGCATTGAAATAGGTTAGAGCAGTTATGATTACCTAAACTAATCAATCCTGGGGAAGGTAGGCAGGGACCACAAGTAAAAGCTCATACACTATGCTCAAGAGATTGGGTTTGATATTGGAGAGTAGGTTGATAACACAACTTTAAATATGAAAAGGACACTGTTAGGTTCTTGTTTTAGAAAAACTAAACTAGGTGGATTTGTAGGATAGGAGAAACAAGGGTAGCATTTTAGTGACAATTCCAGACATAAAATAATACAATGCTGAGAAATATAGTGAGGTAGTGTTTAGTGAAATTAGAAAGGAGGGAATGTATTCCAGGGATAGAAAGAAGGAAAAAAAAGAAAAAAGGAAGACTAATTTGTGCTTGGTGAGATTTTGGGTAGGGAAAGGGAAAATAATTATTTTAAGAATGTTTTTGTGGTGCCTGGGTGGCACAGTTGGTTAACTGTCTGACTCTTGGCTTCAGCTCAGGTTGTAATCTCAGGGTTGTGAGATCGAGCCTCAGGTCCACTTCTGTGCTCAGCATGGAGTCTGCTTAAGGCTCTCTCACCCTCTCCTGCCGCCCTTCTCCTCAGTGCTCCCTCTCTCTTTCTCAAATAACTCAATCTTTTTTTTTTTTTTAAGCAAGAATGTTTTAATCTTGAACAATTGAATGGACAGTAGTACACACATATAGATAGGTATCACAGAATGAGATTAGGATAGAGACCAGTTAAATTAGCTTAGTTTGAGATGCCTATGAGACAAAATGGAGACAACTGATAGATGATTAAGATATCCCTACTTACCTGTGAGAGAAACAGAAATATGCACGGTAATCAAATTATTGAAACCAGTAGACCCATACCATTGAAACTGCAGCATGAGGAATGAGTCAGGCATGGAGATAAATGACACCAATATTTAAAGAGCATGGAGTTTTGATCCTTTCACTGACAAAAGAAAAAAATGAAAGGGAAGACTAAGAGGGAAAATAGAAGGGTGGTATTTCCAAAACTGAAGTGGAAGAGACTTTTAATGAAGAAATAATCAAAGGTGTCACCAGCTGCAGGAAGGAAAAGAAGTTTCAGTTGTAGTGGCCAAGTGCTATGTATAAGTCACAAGATCATGCTTTTTGGTTTGTACCCAATGACAAGAAAGAGTGCTTGCTTACACATAGCTTGTGGTTAAACACAATGTCTAATCTATTGTGCCTTCCACCTCCCCAGTTCTAGTTGGAAAGGGAGGTCATTAAACAGAAAATATATCCCATCATTTTATGCCACCATCTAAAGCCTAGTTGCTGGATATAACCGCAATGGAAAGAAAATAGGATCTCACCCCATAGTTCCAGGTCCCTCAAATGTAGTAGTTCTCATTCTTTTTTAGGCAGAAAACAGAGAGAGACAGAGACTGGTGTGGGTGGGGATCCTGTGTTTTTAGTGGGCAGAGTGAGCGTGCCCACACTGCAGTATTCAGGTTGCCCTGGAAGGGTCACAGAGCCAAATCTTTTCACAAGTTTTACCACTTGTAGCTATGGTTTATTAGTTACCATCTGATAAGCTTACCTCTCTTAGTATTTCACTTTGCACACATCAGACAATTTTCACTTACTCAAAATCCAAATGAACAAAACAAAACAAAACAAAATGATTGAATTGAAGGCCTAAAGTTTCTACTTGTTTAGCCAATATCAAACGACTGTCTAAAGAGAGGACTTATTATCAGGTTTAAAAGGGAAAGCCAGAAAAATCTAACCGCAAAATAGGTTTTTTGTTTTGTTTTGGCTTTAAGTTAAAGATTTAATAGTCTTCATAGAGTCTAAAATTTAAAAGGCCATTACCATTCTTAGCAAGGACAACTTCATTGGAATGGTAGAAGTGGAAACCATATCTCAGTGATTTGCAGAGTAAAAGAGAAGACAATAAAATATAAACAATAAGTTTAGGGTTTAAAAAACAAAAACTACAATTACTGCTAACCATGCTTAAAAGTAATTGTGATCAAATATCAAGATTATTAACTATGAGGATGTAATAAGAGACCTAAAGGAGGGTCAGGTTCATTGGACTAAACCTTTGTTAGTTGAAAGCGTAAACTTTCTCAGGAGCAAAAACAAGAGAAGAGACATTTTTATGAAACTCTAGGAACAATTTGAAACCCTATTAACTGAAGAACTTAATATTCAGATTATAAGTGTTCATGCTTATGAAGTACAAATATTTGGTTACTGAGTCAGAGGCTGAACTTGCATGTCATACTTTTTTATGAGTGTCAAATGTAAACAAAACAAAGGAAGACATTACAAATAGAGACCAGCAGAAGGTCAACAGTGCCTTCAACTCTTCAGTAGGTCATTATAATAAGTCTATCCTATGTCAGCCTGAGTTTGGCATATAGATTATATATTAAAAAGGTCAATGGGGGGACGCCTGGGTGGCTCAGGTCATGATCCCAGCGCCTGGGATCGAGTCCCACATTGGGCTCCTTGCTCAGCAGGGAGCCTCCTTCTCCCTCTGCCTCTGCCTGCCATTCTGTCTGCCTGTGCTCGCTCGCTCTCTCCCCCTTCTCTCTCTGATAAATAAATAAATTCTTAAAAAAAAAAAAAGTCAATGGGTAAAACCTCAATTACTTAATTACACTGCGTCATGTTTGCCTTCTGCTTGGTCTCTCATGTCCCTTTACTACTTATTTGTACTACCTACAGTCAAGTTACCAGTGGAATCAACATTGATAACAAGTAGTAACAAGGCAACCACGTATCATGGTTTTTGTTGGAGATTAGTTTTACTTTCCCCAGTTCAGTACTGGCGGTGATTCAACATTTTAACTATAT
>NC_081558.1:146992194-147002100 GCF_022355385.1 Mustela nigripes | reverse complement strand
TAGTCTCTCATGGTTCACCTCCCCTTCCAATTTCCCCCAACTCCCTATTGTTATTTTTTTAATTGAAGGACTTTATAAGTAAATTGATGAATTCTGATTTAAAAAAAAATTTTTTTTTTATTTATTTGAGAGAGAGACACAGTGAGAGAGCATGAGAGGGGAGGACAGAGGGAGAGGCAGACTCCCCATAGACCTGAGCCGAAGGCAGTCGCTTAACCAACTGAGCCACCCAGGCGCCCCCATTTTAACTATATTTTTAAAAGAAGAACACTTTAAACTTGATCTTTCCAAAAATAATATGATGCTATGTCTTTTGTAGAAAAAGGAAGAAATTGTTTGTTATTTGATGTTCAGTGTAGGCTTGTAAATTCAGATGGTGAACTAAATTCAATTGCAAGGCAATGTTTTAAATTCATACCAGAGAAGGAATTACATTTATTTTTTTGGTCATATATTCATCTGTAAAGAGATAATAGTGAAGAAAATTTTTCTTAGACATGTGTGATAACTTAAATATAGTGATATTTTAAGGAATGCAATTGTACTTATTAGCCTGGTAAAGAGATTCCAAACCATTCCTTCATTGAGTATTGAATTTCTAATTCATTCTTTAGACTTACAGGGTTAATGCACATTGGAGCATTAAGCAGGTGGGTTTAATCTGGGTTGTGTAGGTGAGGAATTCAAACAAACAAGGATAGATGTTAGATTTTTAAAAGCTAATATTGGAAGGAAATCTTTTAAATGGATTTAAATATTCACTTATCCCTTTTTTCTTTCAAATAATTTTATGAAGCTAAATTATCAGGTAAATTTCAGGGTCAATGAGCTTGATAATTTTAATTCATCAATTAATACATCTTGCTAAAAAACTTTTCAAAAGGATTGTATCAAATTTGCTTCCACCTGAACATTTGTTTGAATTTCTACTTACAGAATGAACTATTTTTTTAAAGAATAGATTTTCTAAGTTAAAACTGATATGCATAGAGTTATTAAGCTTTAAGTTAGATGCTGAAATATAATTTTAATGACATAAGATAGTTTCGATAGGGGTACCTTGGTGGCTCACTTGGTTAAGCATCTGACCCTTGATTTTAGTTCAGGGTCCTAGGATCCAGCTCCATGTTGGGCTCAGTGTTCAGCAGGGAGTCTGCTTATCCCTTTGCCCCTCCCTCAGTTCATGCTCTCTCTCCCTCAAATAAATAAATAAATAAAATCTTTAAAAAAATAAAGAAAAAAAAGTTTTGATAAATGTAGCATCCCTATATAATCATTTAAATAATTAATATAATCAGAAATTATTTCTTATAAACATATATACAAACCTTATTTTGTTATGCCAAATGTTATTATCAGGCAATGATAAAAGCACAAATGTTTTGAAAAGGAAAGTTGCAAACCATTTTATATGGTTGTCATATACATAAGGATATTACTTAAAATAATAGAAGGAAAAATTAAGATAATTTCCCAATGCTTTGTGTTCTTGTATTTACTTTAAAAAAAAATGATTTAATTTATTTAATTGAGACAGAGAGAGGGATAGAGTGAGCACAACCCTGGGGGAGGGGCAGAGGGAGAGGGAGAAGCAGACTCCCCACTGAGCTGGAAACCAAGAGATTATGACCTGAGCTTAAGGCAGATGCTTAACCGACTGAACTACCCAGGTGCCCTTTGTTTTTACTGTATTAACTGTCTTCAAAACTCGTGTAGGGGTGGGATGGAAAACCAGAAATAATATCTGTTGTGATTTAAGAGATGACATGCTTGGTGTTCAGAAAATGCTCATGAGGGATGTATGCAGTAGTGACATGAAGAGAAAAATAGCAAGTGCCAAATCCAAGTGATGACTCTAGGGAAATTTATTATAAAACTAGGGTTTTTTTTGACACATCTTATTCAGATGTTCTTAGAATTTTTGTATTCGAAGAGATGTTAGGCCCTTTGAGTCAGTCCATTTATTTGGAAAATGAGGAAACCAAAGTGCTAAAAGTTTAATTTGGTGAAGTAATATATAGAATTAGTGGCATATGGATATGTAGCAAATCAATGCTACAGACTAATGCTTGCTTTAAAAAAAATCAAATTGTAAATAATATGAGTATTTTATAAAATATATAAAAATGAAAAAATTACTAATAAAAATCAAAGTATAAATAATATAGACATTTTATAAAATATATAAAAATATATATATTACTAATAACTATCACATATTAATGACCACTATAACACAATGTATTTGTCTCCAGTCTTCTCTGTATGTACAAGTATTTTATATTTATAATAAAATTAGACTCAGTTGGTACAATTTAGCATGTCCCTTTCATTTAATATATAATTATCCTTTAAAAATTTATGGAAGGGTTGCATAATATTTCATGTAATAATTGTACCATAATTTCTTTATTATTAATATATATAATGTTGCGAACAATCTCCTACATCAAACATGTGAGCTTCTAGAATGCTTTGAGTGTTATAATCTTAAATATGAAATTATTAGGCATCAGTGCTATTTGTCCTTGGTTAAATATGTGTACAAAATGGGTCTAGTCTGCATAGAGAAAAAATATTTGGGCATTTATTTTTGCATTATTTAGTTATAGATACAGTGTAAGAGGATATATGCACCACACAACTTTCTGTATTACAGCAGTTAATTGGACAGTAACAATAGTTTTAGGTAAAACATTACATGGCATAACCAGGGCCCATATCAGTGGTTGTGTGATTGCAGGTTGCTGCTGTAACAAATTGCCACACATTTATCAGCTTAAAATAATATAACTTTGTCATCTCACAGTTCTGCAAGTCAGCAGTCTGGGTTGGCTTGTCTTAGTTCTCTGATCTGGGTCTCACAAGGTTCAATCAAATCTTTGTCAGCTGGGTTCCTAATTGGAAGAAATCCATTCGAGTTGTTGGCAGAATTCACTGTGGTTGTAGGCAGATTTCAGTTTCCTTGTTGGCTGTCAACTGGGGGCCTGCCCATGGGGGTCCCTAAACCTCAGAGCTAGCGATTGCCCATTGAATTCTTCTTTTGCTTGAAACCTTTTGGACCTCCATCTCTGCTGTGCCTTTGTAACTGTCTCTTCTGTTTTCTTGTGCTTTTTAGGCCTCATGTGATTACTTGGACCCACCCAGATAATCCAAGAGACTACCCCTATTTTAAGGTTGGTTGATCAGTAACTTTAATAACTTTCACAGTAGTACCTAGACTCCTGTTTGATCAAGTAAGTGGAAGATGGAAAATTGGGGGGGAAATCTTTATAATTCTTTTTTTTTTTAAAGGTTTTATTTATTCATGAGAGACAGAGAGAGTGAGAGAGAGAGAGAGAGAGTGGAGCAGGGAGCCCCAGGTGGGGCTTGATCCCAGGACTCCAGGATCATGACTGGAGCCGGAGGCAGATGCTTAACCAACTGAGCCACCCAACATCCAAACTTTAGAATTCTATCCACTACGGGACCTATTCTGATTGCTTGAGTACCATGCCATGCCAGTTATACTTTTGATTTTAATTCCTCAATATAATCTAATGCTGATAGCAAGGAGTTATGTCAGAACCTTGGCTGTTAGCCCTATTCCTCTACTCACTATTACTGGTTGAGGAAGCACCAGTTATTCCCCTGCATGACTGGGTATTGGGGTCCAAACCTTGCAGTTATAGCTATTTTATCCTGTGGACCAGTCCTGACTTCCCCTTGGCACTCTACCAGGGGTTCCATGAGGCTGACTCCCTCTCCCAGTGGATAGCCTCTCAGGGGTAAATCAAGTTAAACTTTACCATATATTGTGCCTATAAAAATAGTTAAAGCTTTGGGGTTTGGGAAAACGCTGCTTGTTTATTTGGTACTTATCCTTGGGCTCATAGATAATAAAAAATATAGGTCTCTTTAGCTCCAAATGAGATAGCAATAGGTCTCAGTATGGTTTGCTATGGAAAGACCTTTTTTTGATTAGAGTGAAAATTCAGAATCTATTCTTCAGAAAAGTTTGAGGCTTCAATAACCATAGAATTGGCTCTGGATGTGGGATACAGAGAGATTTCTGAAAAATAAGAGTATTACCTCTTTCTCCCCCTTCTTCCTCCTTCTCCCCCTCTTCCCCTCCTTCTTTTTAACAGAGAAAGAAGTGCAGGGATGAGGTCAAGGGGCAGAGAAAGAATCTCAGGCAGACTCCCTGATGAGCACAGAGCCCAACTCAGGCTCCATCTCGCAACCCTGCAATCATGACCTGAGCTGAAATCAAGAGTTGGACACTTAACCGACTTAGACCCCTAGGCATGCCTCTCCATTTATAATTAGAGCTGAGCCATTCTTTGCGAATAATACTTCAAGGACTCTCTCACATATTGTCTGGAATTATCCTTTGCAGAAGAGATGGATCATTTTATTCAAAAAGGAGTACTCATGACATGTGAAACGGAACACCTAGATTCAGGCAACAGGTTCAGTTATCTTTGTCCTCTTCCCTCCCTCCATTCTTGGAAAATGCAAAACACAACCAGATTAGTTTCCTTTGGAAAAGAGTAGCCTGTTTTTTTTTTTTTCCCATGCATCCAAAACCAGTTACAAATGTTACTTCTCATTTTAATGGCTATTTTTAAAAAAATATTTTATTTATTTATTTGACAAAGAGAGATCACAAGTAGGCAGAGAGGCAGGCGGGGAGAGAGGAGGAAGCAGGCTCCCTGCTCAGCAGGGAGCCTGATTCAGGGCTTGATCCCAGGACCCTGGGATCATGACCTGAGCTGAAGGCAGAGGCTTTAACCCACTGAGCCACCCAGGTGCCCCTTAATGGCTATTTCCTAATAGGAATATCCTATAGGATATTCCATGTTGTTTTCCTAATAGGATATTCAAATTCAACTTTTCCTCACTTGCATCCTCTTTTTCTTTCTCTCCATCCTCTCTGCCTCTTCTTCTCCTCTATTTTCCTTCTCCTTATTTTTTGTTTGTTTAAAATTCCTGAGATTTTTCTCCATTGATCTTTTATAGCCTAACCTAAGTTAAAACTTTTGCTATTGTCTTTCCAGCTGCTGACATTTGCCTCACCATGTTCTTCCTTATAGTTTTCTGTTCTTATTTTGTAGATTGTTTTTATGTCTGGGAGGATATTGAATATGGGGTTTGGAGTCTACTTTTTTTCAGCGATGTATCTGTTTTTCCCAAGTTTTGATTTTCTTTTTGTTTGTTTTTATCTCTCTTATCTGGGGCCTTCCTCAAGTATCTGGTGATATTTAGATAGCTCACAGACACAGATGCCAGGGGGAGGAAAATAACGGATTTCCGCAGCAGGCCTTGTTGTCGCTTTGCTTTACTGTATGGTAAAGGAGTAGAAAGCTGCATTTTTTTTTCTTTTAGGTGCCCCCCAAATCTAGTTTCTTTTTCTTTGACCCTTCTGTTACTTTGACCCTTTGAAAATTTTGTGACCATCTGCATATTGTGAAACAATTACAGCTTTCTTGCATCTGGATGAGAAAGAGTAATTAGAAACCTGAATTTATGTACCGTACAAGGGAGAGAGAGTCTGAGAGAGGAAGAAAGAAGGAAATGAAAGAGAAAAGTGCATTTGGATATCCTGTTAGGTGAGGACCACAGGTTTACCTTGTTCATTAGAAGAAGAAATAACCATCACAACCAGGTTTGGATTCACTGACAGGCTAGGCTGCCTAATTCAGACGGTAGTATCCTTTTCCATAGACAACAGTTCAAAGTAGCTAAAAACTAACTTCTATGTAGGTTCTGATCATTGAAATCATAGCCAAACAAAGCCACCAAGTAGCACACCCTCAGTCACACAGCACTTCACACTGAGCCGCTAACCACCACTGAATGAAATTCTCCCATTTTCTAGGACAGGTATATATCTCCAGTACAAGCCTTTATCAAGCATTTACCAGGTCCAAGGTTACCTAAACATGGAAACAGCCATAAATCCTCTCTCCAACATCTGGCTGTCACAGTTGGATTTTCAGAGAGCTGTCCACAAATGCCTTCACTGTGTCCTCATATTCCCAACAAACTTTACTCTGAGTATAAGCAAAACACAGTCTTCTCTTCTCCATTTGAAAGAACTACCTCAGACTCCAGTGCTTAACACAGCTAACTGGAGAGTGAAAGAGATAATGATCTACATCTATAGATTTGTGGAAGGGCAACAATTGAACTACTACTTCTATTAAGACTCCTGTTTCTGCTGCTACTATTTTTATAATGACTATTTCCACTACTACTAACTGGTTTTAATAGGAGTCTAGAGGTTCCTTTTTTTTTTTTTTTTAAGATTTCATTTATTTATTTATTTGACAAAGAGTGAGTGAGAGAGAGAGTATAACCAGGAAGAGCAGAGGGAGAGAGAGAATTAGGCTCCCCCCTGAGCAGAGAGCCTGATGTGTACCCATAGTACCCTGGGATCATGATCTGAGCTGAAAGCATAGCTAACCTACTGAGCCACCCAGGCGCCCAGGAATCCAGAGGTTCTATCTTAATTACATAATAAAATGAGAAATGTCATCATTTTATCATATTACTGAGAGTAAAAAAAGTTATAAGAGCTTCTCATGACAGTCTTGGTCCCTATTCAAATTCAAATTGTTTATTGCAAAATAGATTATGTTGGAGGCTATCTACATTTGGCTTTATGGCATTTGTTAATAACGAACTGGAGAAGAGTTACCAAAAGTGATATAACTCATTTTATTGGGGTTAGTGAAGATAGCAAAGATAAGAAATGGAGGTGAGCTTTCGTACTTTTCTTCCTTCTACTAGTTATTTGTCAGAATAGGCCTCTAGTCACATTACAGATTTTTGGTTGTCATTTAGAAATATCACCAAATTAGTGAGCGTATATTGATGTAGGAAAGACTTTAGGGTTCAAAGCCTGTGGCCGAGAAAGAATTTCCCGAGACGGTCTTTGGTTCAAGAAGGTGGTTTACTAAAGCACAGCAACAGGACATGGGCAGAAAGAGCTGCACTGGGGTCATGGAGAATGTGGCCCATTATGTACTTTCAAGTTGGGAGGGAGCTAGGGATAGTGTAAGCCTCCCCTGTATTTTGGAAATAAGGTTTCCAGGATCCTGAGGGGGCTAGCTACTGTTAAGAAAAGGCCATTTATTACTGTTTAGTAGAAACTCAGTCATGAGGCTCTTCAGATGTATATTGGTGGGTCATGTGCTTGGAGGATGATTGCCAATATATATTGTAGGGTTAGAGGTAAAGGAAGTTTCCAAATGAAGTTTTCTATGTTAAAGTAGACTTATAGAATCCTGGGGGTCAGGATAAGATTGCCTTTTACCCTCAGTGAAGTATCAATATTGAGGTAGCTGAGTTCCTAGAGGTATGTCACTCTGCCTGTTTCAAGGACTTATCAATGGGTTTTATGTAGTAAGGAAATGTAATCATTTTTCTTCTACCTTTGTTTCTCACATCACATATCATTTAGTCCTCTTCTATGACAGTTACAATAACTGAATAGAAATAACATTCACTAGTTAAAATTGGTTTTTTAAAAATGATATATTGAGGTGTGATTGAAATATAAAAAACTGTACATATTTAATGCATTTAGCTGTATGAGTTTGAGCATAAGTGTACATCCATGAAGCTGTCACCACAATCAATGCCATAAACAAGTCCATCACTTCCAAAAGTTTCATCCTGCCTTCTTTATCACTATTTTTTATAAGAACACATAATATAAGATATACTGTCTTAGCAATTATTTACTATACAATATAGTGTTATTAACTATAGGCACTATAGTATACAGTAGATCTTTATTCATCTTGCATAACTGAAACTTGTACCCTTTGCCTAATAACTTCCTATTTCCCCCTTTTCTGTCTCTGGCAACCATGATTCTATTCTCTGTTTCTGTGAGTTATACTTCTTTTTTTTTTTAAGATTTTATTTATTTATTTGATAGAGATCACAAGTAGGCAGAGAGGGAGGCAGAGAGAGAGAGGAGGAAGCAGGCTCCCCGCCAAGCAGAGCAGAGAGCCCAATGCAGGAGTCGATCCCAGGTCCCTGAGATCATGACCTGAGCCTAAGGCAGAGGCTTTAACCCACTGAGCCACCCAGGCACCCCGTGAGTTATACTTCTTTAGATTTCTCATATAAATGGTATCACATAGTATTTATCCATCTGTGTCTGGTTTATTTCACTCACCATTATGCCATGTATGTTCATCCACACTGGCACTAGTAACAGGAACTCCTTCTCTTTAAGACTGAATAATTTTCCATTGCATGCATAAACCACATTTTCTCTATCAATTTCATCCATCAGTGGACATCTAGGTTTCTTCCGTGTCTTATCTATTGTGGTAAATACTGCATTGAACATGGGAGTACAGATATATCTTTGAGATCCTGATTTCAACTCCTTTGAGTATATTTCAGATATAGGCTTGCTGGGTCACATTATTTATGTGTGTGTGTGTGTGTGTGTGTGTGTATTTTTTTTTTTTTCCCCTGAGGATACGACATACTATTTTCCATTGTGGCTGCACCAATTTACATTTCCACCAACAGTATACAAGGGTTCTATTCTCTCCACATCCTGGCTAACATTTCTTTTTTTTTTTTTCTTTCCCTTTTTAATAGTAGCCATCTTGTTTGGTGTGAGGTGATATCTAATTGTGCTTTTTTTTTTTTTTTTAAATTAATTTATTTATTTTCAGAAAAACAGTATTCACTATTTTTTCACCACACCCAGTGCTCCATGCAATCCATGCCCTCTATAATACCTCTATACACCTCTATAATACCCACCACCTGGTACCCCAACCTCCACCCCCTCACCACTTCAGATCCCTCAGATTGTTTTTCAGAGTCCGTAGTCTCTCATGATTCACCTCCCTTCCAATTTACCACAGCTCTCTTCCTCTCTAACACCCCTTGTTCTCCATGATATTTGTTATGCTCCACAAATAAGTGAAACCATATGATAATTGACTCTCTCTGCTTGACCTATTTAACTCAGCATAATCTCTTCCAGTCCCGTCCATGTTGCTACAAAAGTTGGGTATTCATCCTTTCTGATGGAGCATTTGACAAAATCCAGCATCCGTTCCTAATTAAAACGCTTCAAAGTATAGGGATAGAGGGAACATTCTTGAACCTCATCAAATCTATCTATGAAAGACCCATAGCAAATATCATCCTCAATGGGGAAAAGCTTGCAGCCTTCCCGTTGAGATCAGGAACAAGACAAGGATGCCCACTTTCACCACTCTTGTTCAACATAGTATTAGAAGTCCTAGCAAGAGCAATCAGACAACAAAGAGAAATAAAAGGTATCCAAATTGACAATGAAGAAGTCAAACTCTCTCTCTTCCCAGATGACATGATTCTTTATATAGAAAACGCAAAAGACTCCACCCCCAAACTACTAGAACTCATACAGCAATTCAGCAATGTGGCAGGATACAAAGTCAATGTGCAGAAATCAGTGGCTTTCTTATACACTAACAATGAAAATACAAGAAGGGAAATTAGAGAATCGACTCCATTTACTATAGCACCAAGAACCATAAGATACCTGGGAATAAACCTAACAAAGAGGTAAAGGATCTATACTTGAGGAACTACAGAACATTCATGAAAGAAATTGAAGAAGACACAAAAAGATGGAAGACCTTTCCATGCTCTTGGATCAGAAGAATAAACATTGTTAAAATGTCTATACTGCCTAGAGCAATATATACTTTTAATGCCATTCTGATCAAAATTCCACATGTATTCTTCAAAGAGCTGGAGCAAATAATCCAAAAATTTGTATGGAATCAGAAGAGACTGCGAATCGCTAAGGAAATGTTGAAAAACAAAAATAAAGCTGGGGGCATCACATTACTTGATTTCTTTTTTTTTTTAATTTTTTATTTTTTATAAACATATATT
>NC_081558.1:146928605-146992094 GCF_022355385.1 Mustela nigripes | reverse complement strand
TAAGGTGACTGTTACTGTATATGGTCTCTGTTCCTTTCTGATCTACCTCATATCTAGTAACAAAGATGTTACTTGCCTTTTCCACTCTCTCTCATATAATTATACAGTGGAAATTTCTAGAGGTTTGTGGTATGTGATGATAACATCATCACTCTGACAACTAATGGAATGTGAATTTGTACTTTTTTTTTTAACAGTTTCTGTTTTAATTTTTAATTCTGATAAATGTCAGTAGGTAGAACCCATGTAATAAAAAGATCTTTGGAATCTTCATTGAATCTGGCTTCTGTTGTTACATTTTCAGATGCCTTAAATAGTTTCTCTGTGTCCAATCCAGCTTTTTTTGTTTGTTTTTTAAAGATTTTATTTATTTACTTGACAGCCAGGGATCACAAGCAGGCAGAGATACAGGCAGAGAGAGAGGGGGAAGCAGGCTCCCCGCAAATCCCAGGAATCTGGGATCTGGACCTGAGCCCAAGGCAGAGGCTTTAACCCACTGAGACACCTGGGTGCCCCTGTCCAATCCAGGTTTTATGGTGCTATTAAGCAGGAAATACAGGATGCATTGTAGTTAATCAATATTACCTGGACCTGGAACCTTTGTAGTTTTTTTTTATTCTATTCTTTTTATGATATACTGAATATTGTATGTGTTGTGTTCATATATGTGAACATTATGAATCATGCATCATGTAAGTTGTTTAACCAGGATAAATTATAGGTATAGATAGGTTAAATATTTGTCATTTGTGAGCAATTATACTTTGATAATTTTTTTAAACACTTGCCATATTTACTTCCAATCTTTTAAAAAAATTATAAACTATTTCAAACATAGGAAAAATACAGAGAATAATATAATATGTATAATATAATAATATATAGATACATACATATTGAGGGGGCTAAGAGCCTTCATTCTAGATCCAGGCTACCTGGCTCTGTAGTGTGACATCGAGGAGGTTAGTTAACCTCTCTGTTCCTCTGTGATTTTTTTCCTCCTTATCTTCTGAGATAAGATTAGATCAACTTACGGAGATAGGGAGATACCTATCAGTATACTCACATCTGAAGTATGATGAGGATATCACAATGCAGGATAAACATACTTAGAGAGTTTCTATCTTTTATATATTCCACTGTGTGTGTGTGTGTGTGTGTGTGTGTGTGTGTGTTGCATTTTCTTTCTTCATTCATTCTTCAACAGACACTTTGGTAGTTTCCATGTCTTGGCTTTGTGAATAATGCTGCAATGAATATGAGGGTGAAGATAGCCCTTTATATGGAGATTTCATTTCTTTTGGCATATACTCAGGAGAGGAATTTCTGGGTCATATGGCAGTTTTATTTTTAATATTTTGAGGAATGTTTATAGCATTCATTAGTGGCTATGCCAACTTAGAGTTCCTTTTCCCCATATCCTCACCAGCATTCCTTTTAATTTGTCTTTTTTATTATAGCCATTCTAACAGGTGTGAAGTAACAATCTCATTGTGGTTTTGATTTCATTTCCCTGATCATTACTGATATTGAACTTTTTATGTACTAGTTGTTAGGTTGCATATATTCTTTTGAAAAATGTATATCCAGGTCCTCTGAACATATTTAAACATTTAACTACATAAGATACAGGTTCAGTCATTCCATCCACTACCATAACATTCCTGTTAGCTTGTGTAGTTACTAACATTCTTAGAAATATGGTGATTGTCTTTAAACACTCGTCTGTATGCTTTATGGAATCATCACATCCATTCACTGAAATATCACTTTTTTAAGCATGTTAAGTAAGAAGCACACTTAGAAATATATGCAGTGAGAAGCACATCTGTGAACTGATATAACACTGTTCTCTAGTGCTGAGCATGAAACCTCTTAGACTCACAATCATCTCTTCCATGAGGTTTAACAATCCTCTATGTCCATTCCAAAACAGTCACATCCATTCAATAAAGTTCCATTCCAATCAAGTTACGTTACTTACCAAGCAAGTAGTAGCCCCATTATTTTTTCTCTTTAAAAATTTCTTCATGTTTTCTTCTCAGTCCTTTCACCTATTTCTCCCACTTCTACTACCACCTGATTCTGGCAACCATCAGTCGTTTTCTGTATCTCTGAGCTTGGTTTTCTGTTTGTTTATGTTTGTTTTTTTGCTTTAGATTCCACAAAAAAGAGATAACATGGTATTTGTCTCTCTATGTCTGACTTACTTACCATAATCCCTTTGAGGTCTGTCCTGGTTGCTGTGCATGGCAGGGTTTCATTCTTTTTATGGTTGAATAATATTGTCTGGTACACATATATACCACAGTTTCTTTATTCATTCCTTCATTCACTGATGTTTGGTAGAATTTACCAGTGAAGCCATCTTGTCCTGGACCTCTGTGTTTTGGGATGTTTTGAGTACTATTTCAATATCCTTTCATGTAATTGGTCTGTTTAGATTTTCTATTTCACCATGTTTCGATCTTGGTAAGTTGTGTGTTTCTAGGTATTTACCCATTTCTTCTAGGTTGTTTAAATTGTTGGCATATAATTGTTCACGATAGTCTCTTATGACCCTTTGTATTTCTGTGCTATCAGTTGTAAAGTCTTGTCTTTCATTTCCAATTTTAAGTCCTCTCTCTTTTTTTCTTGCTGAGTCTAGCTAAAGACTTGTCAATTTTATTTATCTTTTCAAAGAGCCACCTCTTAGTTTCATTGATCTTTTCTATTATTTTTGGTAGTTTCTTTTCCATTTATTTCCACACCAATCTTTGTTATTTCTTTCCTTATACTAACATTGAGATGAATTTGTTCTTCTTTTTCCAGTTCTTGAGGTGTAAACTTACATTGTTTATTTGAGTTCTTTATTATTCCTGAATGTAGACATTTATTGCTGTGAAATTCCCTCTTTGAACTGCATCCGGTAAGTTTTTGGTATGTTTTATATTTTTTTCATCATATATAAGGTATGTTGTATTTCTATTTTCATTTGTTTCAAGTTTTTTTTTTAATTCTTCATTTGATATTTTTCTTTAATCCATTGGTTGTTTGGTAGCATATTGTTTAATGTTTACATATTTGTGAATTTTCCAATTTTCTTCTTGTAATTTATTTCTATTTCATGCCATTGTGGTCTGAAATGATGTTTGGTTTGATTTCAGCCTTCTTAAATTCATTAATAGTTGTTTTGTGGTCTAAAATATGCTTTGTCCTGGAGAATATTCCATTTGCTCTTAAAAAGAATGTCTATTCTGCTGCTTTGGGATGGAATATTCTGTAAAGGACTATTAATCTTTCTTAATGTAAAATTTCAATCCAACAGTTCTTTATTGATTTTCTGTCTTGACGGCCTATCCATTGATGAAACTGGAATATTGAAGTCCCCTACTATTATTGTGTTGCTGTTTTTCTTTTTTTGACTTTTGACATTTGTTTTATATATTTAGTTGCCTCTATGTTGGATGCATCAATATTTGTAAATGTTTTATCTTCTTTTTGGATTGACTCCTTTGTCTTTATGTAATGACTTTCTTTGTCTCTTATTGCAGTCTGTCTTAAAGTCTATTTTTTCTGATGTGGGCATAGACAAAAACTGGGTGCCAGACATGTGTTCAAACTCCTTTCTAGGATGCTGGTGACTTGGAATGAGGCAGAGGGAGAGAGCCTAAAGATGGTGCCTGCTGCCTCTCTGTCAATGGAGACTGTTGCAGCTTGCCTCCTGGTGTGTGTTAAAACAGAAGCCTGCTCCAAAGTCCCCCATAGCTATTGTGATAAACTAATAATCCTCTTTCATGGAAAGACTGGGCAAGATTCAGTTTGTTTTGTCTGCATTGTACCCTGTGGAATTAGCCATGGTGAGTCACATGCGCCCTTTAACATCTGTCTCTGAACTCAGTATGGCTTTGTGGGTCTCATGGCTGCAAGCCCTACAGGCTTTTATTTTTATTTTTATTGTTTAAATATTATTTCAGAGAGAGAGAAGTAGAGGAGAGGGAGAGAGAGTCTTAAGCAGAATCTGTGCTGAGCACAGAGCCAGACATAGGAATCACGACCTGAGTTGAAACCAAGAGTTGAATGCTTAACTCACTGTGCTACCTGGCACCAGTTCTACTGGCTTTTAAAGCTAGATGTTTTGGGAATCCATCTCTCAGGTAGAAATATTAAAAGTTTGGTGCAAGATGTAGGGTTCAAACTCTTCACTCCTCAGGGAGAAGCTGGAAGTTGTGAGTTCTCTCTTGTATTTTTGTCCCTGCACTAAGAATGGGATTTATGGTAGGATTGTGTCATGTCTCGGCCTCTTTTACTTGTTTCAGTGTGTGTATGTGTGTGTGTCTCATTCATCTCATGTGTAAGAGTTACTCAGTGATCTTCTGGATTTCTTTTAGAGGGAATTTTTCCATATATAGTTGTGGTTTTGTTGTGTTTGTAGGTGAAAGTGAATTTAGGAGGCTTTTATGTGGTCATCTTGAACTATAACCCCTCAGTCTTAATCTTTTTAATACTTCTTTTCCAGATATCCTCCAAATTTCCAGTGTTCTTAGAGTTTGGAATCTATTGGTATAGTGTTTATATGACCCAGGATAGAGGATTATGACCCACATAATGCCATAGCTACCACTTCTGTTATGGACATTATATTCCTATCAATTCTTCTTCTTCTTCTTCTTTTTTTTTTTTAAAGACTTTATTTATTTGACAGAGAGAGAGATCACAAGTAGGCAGAGAGAGAAAGGAGGAAGCAGGCTCCCTGCTGAGCAGACAGCTTGGTGTGGGGCTCGATCGCAGGACCCTGAGATCATGACCTGAGCTGAAGGCAGAGGCTTAACCCACTGAGCCACCCAGGTGCCCCTCTATCAATTCTTCTTAATACAACTTTGGTTTTTCAATAGTTGCTCAAGCTTATATTTAAATAAGACCCTTATTATTCTATTATGTGAAATTACAGTACAATCTCCACTTTGAATTCTCAAAGATAATTTTTACTCAAGTCTGATACATTACATGTATGTGTTCAAAATTTTCATTTATCCCACAATAAGAAAATATTTTTCAAAATTAATACATATAAGGCACAGTGTTTTTTGTGTCACTGAGGATAGATACAAAAAATGGTTCAAAGGCAGAGCTTCCCATGAAGGAACTTATAGTCTAGTAAATAATATGAATCACAAACAGAAGGCAAATAAATGTCATTCTAAAATGTACAGTACAATGTGCTAATTTGCATAATATTGTTGACATTATATATTGACAGGAATAGAATGGAGAAAGCAAATCAGACTGAACAAAAATTAGAGAGCAATTTTGAGACAGAAATGATTTTGGCATTCAAAAATGAAGAGCAATTGGACAGACAGAGAAATATGAAAATGTGCCATGGTGAGGGAAGAGTATAAGTAAATGTAGAGAAATAGAAGTACCCCAAGCATAGCTAAATCTGGATAAAAGACATCAGCCTAAGATTATGAAAAATCTAGATGTTTTCATTCTTTTTGCTTTAATATTAAAATCGAAACACTTCATAATGGTGTTTTAACTTCTTAACAGTGACATTTCACTGTCTCCTCCCTTGTGAAGCTAACAGATGTATAGTTTGTTTTGTTTTTGTTTTTATAATTGTCCGCAATGATATAAAGTGCAAGAATCAAAGTCTGCCACCACTGTGATGATTTTTAATGCCTTCCCTGATTTCACTACTGTCCCATTTACTCTCTGAGAAATCAAAATATTCCATTCTGCAAAAAGATTAATATTTTGGCATCCCCTGGAAACTACAACCAGTCATAAGCCAGTGAGTGATTCATGCATGCAGATGCTTTCTGCATTCATAAATGCACATAGTAAACCTATTCTATTAGAATGAGAGGATAGAACTATAACAAATATATCAAAAATAGAAATATGTTTTATTTCCCACAATGGAGTCATAAGACTTTGTAGTATAGAATTTACTTTGGAGCCAATCACTATATCCCTATTTTAATAATTATTTAATGCACAATTTTTATCCATTAAACCTTTTGCCTGGTATTTATTATTGTAAAAATGTATGTTAATTATAATAGAAGACAATATAGTAATGTTTTTACACATTTGACTCGTAATAATTACATAGTTAATTCATTCATAATGTTTATTAAAAGTAGGTAAAGAGAGAAATTATTATTTTTCTGTAGGCTACAAAATTTATAATATATTTGTTTGTAAGAATTTTTCATTTCTTCAGAAAGAGAAATATTAAAATATAAGAAAAGAACTCGTGGTTTGTTAATTATTTATATGGATAATTCATATATATTTATAATTTTTCTTCTTTTCTAATACTATGATATAATACAGAAAAAGAATTAAGCCTCTTTTTTTCTTTTGCAAAAACACAAATGTGGCTCCTAAGTCTTGTGCCAAATTACACCCTGAATGGTACATTTATGAAGCATATGGAAACCAACAAAAATTTTTTTTAATATTTTATTTATTTATTTGACAGACAGAGATCACAAGTAGGCAGAGAGGCAGGCAGAGAGGCAGGCAGAGAGAGAGAGAGAGAGAGAGGAGAAAGCAGGCTCCCCGCCGATCAGAGAGCCCGATGTGGGGCTCGATCCCAGAACCCTGGGACCATGACCTGAGCCGAAGGCAGAGGCTTTAACCCACTGAGCCATCCAGGCGCCCCTGGAAACCAAAAATTTAACAAAGTATTATATATCTTTGCTTACCCTTTCTCATTGTGGCTAATGATATATTTATTGCTGTTATTTACCTTCATATGAGAGTTGAAAGAGTTAATATTTAATATTTTCTAATTAAAACTGGCAGTAAATATTTTCTGGAAAAGGAACTACAACTCTTAGTTCAAATAGAAAAACTCAGATTTTCTTTAGATTATAATACTAAACCACAGGGGTCCCAGGAATATTGTAATGTTACTTTCCAAGAATTTGAAAATTCATTTGTTTTCACAGCCTGCTATTCTTTAGTGGATGTATTAATTTTTCCAATTCCTCAATATACACTGTTGTTTTGTTTTAGAACTCTCTTTTGTGTTCTAGCATGTATTTGTTTCCTCTTTGTTCAGCAATTTTTATATATCTTTGTTTTCCATTTTGTTATGTAGCTGGTAGTCTTAAGTTTATTCATATTTAAGAAAGGAAGGTGGCTAACTGTTTTCATTTTTGTTTGCTCTTGTATGCTTGTTTCTCTGTTAGCTCTCTTTCTCACCTTTAGGACTAGGATTAGAAGCTCAGAACTGAAATAATGCCTGTCACCCATAGGGCAAGCAGATGGGGAAACTACCCTGAATGCTAAAATGAGGAAAGGTTCACTTTGTGGCACTGGAAGCCATCTGCAGTATTAGAAATCACGTGCTTATGCAGTTAATTAAAACTATTCAAGTGCTGTTTTTGGATATCTGGAAATATAATACTGGGCTGAAATGCTCAATGTACATGGCGGAAAGGGATGGGTTAGAAGTGAAGTGCGTGTGGGGCACCTGACTAGGATACTACTTCAATAGATAGACTTTCAATAAACTCTGTTTTTAAAGAGCTTCTACTCCCACCTTCCATGACCTTGCTCTTTGAGCTAGTTACTTCCATGGGATATGGCCTTTTCTCCATTGTAGACTGTTCGTGTGTACACTGGGCTGCCTTTTGCTTATTTTGTTTTTCCACCACTATCTTCACTTGCTGTAATTTTATTAGATACTTAGGAGAAAGAGGAGATAAGTTCTTATTTTTAGTTGTTTTGAACTGAAAGAGACATTTTGAGACACTTGTTTTTAAAAAACAATGAATTAATTATATGGAGAATGGATTGAAGGAAGGAAAGGCTGATGCGCCAAGGACATAAGTAAGTGGGTTTAGGAAAAAAATTAGTGATGGTAGAAATGGAGATGAAGAGAAGTTAAGAGGTAAAAAGAAGACAGAATTTGTAGCATTGCATTTCAGCTTCTCCTTTTGTAGGACCAATTAGGCATAATTTTTTATTTAATCATTTATCTGACAGAGAGACAGCAAGAGAGGGAACACAAGCAGGGGAAGTGGGAGAGGGAGAAGCAGGCTTCCCGCCAAGCTGGGAGCCCGATGTGGGGCTTGATCCCGGAACCCTGGGATCAGTACCTGACCTGAAGGCAGACACTTAATGACTGAGCCACCCAGGCACCACTAGACATAATTTTTATATAAAAACAATATGTAGAACTCCAGGCTACATGTCTCTCCAGAATTATTTTCTAACTGTATACAAAATTAGATTCTAAGTAATTAAAATTAGATCTACTGACTTTAAATGATACATTTATATTTTCTGTAACCTAATATGGAGCCAAAATGTTTGGATTTACATGTAAAGGGTATGAAGCAATTCACTGAAAAACAGGAAGCCATTTTCTAATTTTTCCACTATTCCTCATTTCCTTTCTATAATTTCATAAAATAATATCTGGTGCTCAACATTTTAATTCATATTAATCAAACATTTATGGTTTTGATTCTGGAAGAACTACCTCACTCTTAATAGAACAAGTTTATCACCCTGTTTTTGGTGTATTATTTTTGGTGGATGATTCTGTGGGCTTTGCTTACATTGTTACTTTCCATAATGCTTCTGCAGGATAATAAGTCCTACCTAACAGACCTGACATTGCCACCCTCTTCCAACCATCCTCAAGGTTGCTGATATTTGCTATTACTTCCAAGTTACTTCTGTTACATTAAAGAAAACTCTTCATTTTCTCTGCTTCCTATATTTTCATCATGCCCAAATGCACTAATTTAGGACTCTTAACAGAAATCATTTAATACTACCTTCTTTAAGACCTGATAATATTTGAAAAGCTAGATCCAAAGAAAATAACTAAACATGTCTTTTTTTTTTTTTCCGTAACTCTGTAACATTGAGCATGCTCAATTACTGCTCACCTCAGAGCAGTCATTTTTTTCTCTTAATTCTTATAGAATTGTGCTCTTCTTCCTGCTGGCCTCTAGGCAGTTCCACTCTATCCATTGTGGATTCTTCTTTCTTTTTGTAGTTTTGAAGTATGGTGTCTCAAGGCTTTCTTCCACTTTTAACACTCTTCTTCTCTTTATGCAATACAATTTCCATGGGTTAAGGTCATGCACTCATGGCTAGAATCCCCAAATTTATTTATTTACTTTTTTAAGAGTTGAACAATGGAAGTTTAATCTTAGACTGTGCATATCATATAATGTTTCTATTTTATTTTATTCTACTTTATTTTTATTTTAGTATAGTTAACATACAGTGTTATATTAGTTTCAGGTGTACAATATAGTGATTCAACACTTCCATAAATCATCCAGTGCTCATCACAAGTGCATTCCTTAATCCCCATCACCTATTTCACCCATCCTTCCTCCCACCTCCACTCTGATAACCATCAGTTTGTTCTCTTTCATTAAGAGTCGGCCTGTTGGTTTGTTGCTCTCTTTCTTTCTTTCCTCTTTGTTTGTTTGTTTCTTAAATTCCACATATGAATGAAATCATATGGTATTTGTCTTTCGTTTGCTAACTGATTTCACTTAGCATTATACTCTTGCTTCATCTATATCTTTGCAAATGGCAAGATTTCATTCCTTTTTAGGGCTGAATAATATTCCATTGGATATACATGCCACAAACTTTTTATACATTCATCTATCACTGGACATGTGAACTGCTTCCATAATTTTGCTATTGCATTTTCCCCAAGTGTTTCTTTAAATTCCAGTTAGTTAACATGCAATATAATGTTAGTTTCAGGTGTAGAAATTAATGATTCATCACTTACATACAATATCCAGTGCTCATTACAAGTGTCCTTAATACCTATCACCTATTTAACCCATCCCTCCACTCCCCCTCCCCTCCAACAACCATCAGTTTGTTCTCAATAATTATGACTCTGTTTCTTTGCCTCTTCCCCCTATTCATTTGTTTTGTTTATTAAATTTCATACATGAGTAAAATTGTATGGTATTTGTCTTTCTCTGACTGACTGATTTTGCTTAGTATAATACTCTTTATGTTGTTGTTGTTGCAAATGGCAAGATTTCATTCTCTTTGATGCCTGAGTAATATTCCATTTTATATATATATATAAATATATATATTTATTATATATATATTCATATATATATATATATATATATGCCACATCTTCTTTATCAGTAGATCCTCAGGCTGTTTCCATAATTTGTCTATTGTAGATAATGCTGCCATAAACATTGGGGTGCATGTATCCCTTTGAATCAATATTTTAGTATCCTTTGGGTAAACACATAGTTGTACAATTGCTGGATTATGGGTAGTTCTATTTTTAACTGTTTGAGGAACCTCCATACTATTTTCCAGAGTGGCTGCACCAGTTTGCGATGGGCAGAAGACATGAAAAGACATTTTTCTATAGACGACATATGGTTGGCTATTGTAAATAATGCTGCTATAAACGCAAGTATGCTTGTATTCCTTTATTTATTTTATGTTATTTTTTTTAGTGTTACAAGATTCGTTTTTTATGCACCATACCCAGTGCTCCATGCAATACATGCTCTCCTTAATACCCACCACAAGGCTAACCCACCTCCTCACCCCGCTCCCTTCCAAAACCCCCTGTTTGTTTCTCAGAGTCCATAGTCTCTCATGCTTTGTCTCCACCTCGGATTTCCCCCAATTCACTTTTTCTTTCCTTCTTCTAATGTCCTCCATATTATTCCTTATGCTCCACAAGTAAGTGAAACCATATGATAATTGCTTGATTTATTTCACTTAGCATAATCTCTTCCAGTCCTGTCCATGTTGATTTCTGGTGGAGGCGTCATATTCCATTGTATATGTGTGCCATATCTTTTTTATCCATTCATCTGTTGAAGGGCACCTTGTCTCTTTCCACACTTTGGCAATTGTGGCCATTGCTGCTATGAACATTGGGATACATATGGCCCTTCTTTTTACTACAACTTTATCTTTGGGGTAAATACTCAGTAGTGCAATTACAGGGTCATAGGGTAGCCTTGTTTTTGCATGTATTCCTTTAAATTGATGTTTTTGTATTTTTGGGGTGGATACCCAATAGTGCAATTGCTGGATATAGGGTAGTTCTATTTTTAAATTTTTGAGAAAAACTTTATACTGTTTTCTAGAGTAGTTGCACCAGTTTGTATTCCCACCAACTGTGCAAGAGAGTTCCTTTTTTCTTCACATCCTCACCAATACTTGTTGTTCCTGTGTTTATGATTTTAGCCATTCTGATGGGTATGAGGTAATATCTCATTGTAGTTTTCATTTGCATTTCCCTGATGGGGAGATATGTTGAACATCTTCTCATGTGTCTGTTGGTCACCTGGTTGTCTCCTCTTCCTCCTCCTCCTTCTCCTCCCCATCCTCTCTCCTCCCCCTGCCCCTCCTCTTTCCTCCCTCCCCTCCTTCTCTTCCTTCTTCTTCTGTTATATTAGTTATTTTAGAGCTCAACACTCCACTCTCAGCAATGGACAGATCATCGAAACAGAAGATCAACAAAGAAACAAGAGCTTTGAATGACACACTGGACCAGATGGACTTCATAGATATATACAGAACATTCCACCCTAAAACAACAGATTACTCATTGTTCTTGAATGCACATGGAACTTTCTTCAGAAAAGACCACACACTGGGTCATAAATCAGGTCTCCACTGATACAAAAAAATTGAGATTATTCCTTGTGTATTTTCAGAACACAATGCTTTGAAACTGGAACTCAATCACAAGAAAAAATTTGGAAGGAATCTCTGTGTCTTTGAAGAAATGTCTTTTCATTTCTTCTTCCCATTTTTTAATTGAATTATTTGTTTTTTGGGGTGTTGGGTTGCATAAGTTCTTTACATATTTTGGGTATTAGCCCTTTATTAGATATGTCATTTGCAAATATCTCCTCTCATTCTGTAAGTTCTCTTTTAGTTTTGTTGATTATTTCCATCACTACACAGAAGCTTTTTGTTTTGATGTAATCCCAATAGTTTATTTTTGTTTTTATTTCCCTTGTCTCAAGAGACGTATCTAGAATGTTGCTACAGCTGATGTCAGAGAGATTACTACCTGTTCTCTCTTCTAGGAGTTTTATCGTTTCAGGTCTCAGATTTAGGTCCTTAATTCATTTTGAGTTTATTTTTTTGCATGGTGTAAGAAAGTGGTCCAGTTTCATTCTTTTGCATGTAGCTGAACAGTTTTCTCATCACCCATTTGTTGAAGAGATTATATTTTTGCATTTAATATTCTCTCCTCTTTTGTCAAAAATGACCATATACTTGGGATTATTTCTGGGTTTTCTATTTTGTTCCATTGATCTGTGTATCTATTTTTGTGCCAGTATCATACTGTCTTCATGACTACAGCTTTGTAATATAAATTGAAGTCTGGAATTGTGATACCTGAGCTTTGCTTTTCTTTTTCAGTATTGCTTGGGCAATATTGTAGTTCCATGTAAATTTTAGGATTTTTTTATTTTAGCTCTGTGAAAAATGCCTTTGGCATTTTGATAGGGATTTCATTAAATATGTAGATTGCTTTGGTTAGTATAGACATTTTAACAATATTTGTTCTTCTAATCTGCGAGCATAGAATGTTCTTCTAATCCATTTGCATTGTCTTCAGTTTCTTTCATCAGTGTTTTATAGTTTTCAGAGTACAGTTCTTTCATCTCTTTGGTTAAGTTTATTCCTAGGTATCTTATGGTTTTTGGTACAATTGTAAATGGAATTGATTCCTTAATTTCTCTTTCTACTACTTCACTATTGGTATAGAAATGTAACAGATTTCTGTATGTTGCTTTTGTATTCTGTGACTTTATTGAATTAGTTCATTAGTTCTAGCAGTTTTTTTTTTTCATTTCAAACATTTTTTAAAAAATTTTTTATAAACATATATTTTTATCCCCAGGGGTACAGGTCTGTGAATCACCAGGTTTACACACTTCATAGCACTCACCAAAGCACATACCCTCCCCAATGTCCATAATCCCACCCCCTTCTCTCAAACCCCCTCCCCCCAGCAACCCTCACTTTGTTTTGTGAGATTAAGAGTCACTTATGGTTTGTCTCCCACCCGAATGTTTATAGCAGCAATGTCCACAATAGCCAAACTATGGAAAGAACCTAGATGTCCATCAACAGATGAATGGATCAAGAAGATGTGGTATATATACACAATGGAATACTATGCAGCCATCAAAAGAAATGAAATCTTGCCATTTGCAACAACATGGATGGAACTAGAGCGTATCATGCTTAGCGAAATAAGTCAAGCAGAGAAAGACAACTATCATATGATCTCCCTGATATGAGGAAGTGGTGATGCAACATGGGGGCTTAAGTGGGTAGGAGAAGAATAAGTTCTAGCAGTTTTTTTGGTGGAGTCTTTTGAGTTTTCTGTATATAGTATCATATCATCTGCAAGTAGTGTCAGTATTACTTCTTCCTTATCAATTTGGATACCTTTTATTTCTTTTTCTTTTCTGTGGCTACAACTTCCAGTATGATGTTACATAAAAGTGATGAGAGTGAATATCCTTTTCTTAGGGGGAAGGCCCTCCAGTTTTTTCCCACTGAGAATGATGTTCACTGTGGTTTTTCATATATGGCCTTTATTATGTTGAGGTACAATCCCTCTAAATCTATTTTTATGAGGGCTTTTATCATGAATGCTGTAAATGCTTTTCTACAAATGTTTTTCTAAAAATATTGAAATGATTTTATATTTTTTATCCTTTCTCATATTGATGTGACATATCATGTTGATTTTGATTTGCATATAGCAAACCACTTTTGAATCCCACCCAATCATGATGAATTATTTTTTAATGTATTGTTGAGTTCTGTTTGCTAATATTTTGTTGAAAATTTTTGCAACTCTGTTCCTCAGAGATATTGGCCTGTAGTTCTCTTTTTTTGTGATGTCTTTTTTTGGTTTGGTATCAGGGTAATATTGACCTCATAGAATTAATTTGGAAGTTTTCCTTCTTTTATTTTTGGAATAGTTTGAGAAGAATAGGTATTAACTCTTCTTTAAATGTTTGTTAGAATTTGCTTCTGAAGCCATCTGGTCCTAGACTTGTACTTGTTGGGAGTTCTTTGATTACTGATAGAATTTCCTTGCTGGTCATCAGTCTGTTCAGATTTTCATTCTTCCTTCTTCAGTTTTGGAAGGTTTCTATGTCATTTATTTCTGCTCTAATCTTGATTATGTCCTTTCTTCTGCTGGTTTGGGTTTTGTTTGTTGTTCTTTCTCTACCTCCTTTAGGTGTATGATTAGGTTGTTTATTTGACATTTTTCTTGTTCCTTGAGGCTGGTATTGCTATTAACTTCCCTCTTTGAACAACTTTTGCTGCATCCCAAAGGTTTTAAACTGTTGTGTTTTCATTTTTGTTTGTTTCCATGTACTTTTTGATTTTTTTCTTTGATTATTGGTTGACCCATTCATTGTTGAGTAGCGTGTTGCTTAACTTCCATTTTTTGTGGTCTTTTCAGATTTTTTTCTTGTGGGTTATTTCTAGTTTCATAGTGTTGACGTCAGAAAAGATACATGGCATGACTTTTTTTTTTTTTTTTAATTTGTTGAGGCTTGTTCAATGGCCTAATATGTGATATATTCTGGAAAATATTCTATGTGCATTTGAAATTAATGTTCTAAATATATCCGTTAAGTACATCTGGCCCAGTGTGTCATTCAAAGCCACTGTTTCGGGCGCCTGGGTGGCTCAGTGGGTTAAGCCACTGCCTTCGGCTCAGGTCATGATCTCAGGGTTCTGGGATCGAGGCCCGCATCGGGCTCTCTGCTCAGCAGGGAGCCTGCTTCCTCCTCTCTCTGCCTGCTTGTGATCTCTCTCTGTCAAATAAATAAATAAAATCTTAAAAAAAAAAAAACAAAAAACAAAGCCACTGTTTCCTTAATGATTATCTGTTTGGATGATCTGTCTATCAATGTAAAGTCCCCCACTATTATTGTATTATGATCAATTAGTTTCTTTATGTTTGTTATTAAATGTTTTATGTATTTTGTGCTCCTATGTTGAGAGCATATGTATTTACATTAGTATATCTTCTTGTTTGATTGTTCCCTTTATTACTATATGGTGTCTTCTTTGTCTCTTTTTACAGACTTTGTTTTAAAGTCTATTTTGTCCAATAAGTATTGCTACTCTGACATTTTTTGCCATTAATTTGTGTGATAAATGTTTCTTCATCCATTCACTTTCATGCTGCATGTATCATTAGGTCTGAAATGAGTCTCTTATAGGTAGCATATAGATGAGTCTTCTCTTTTTTAAAAGATTTTCTTTATTTATTTGACACACACACACAGAAAAAGAGATAGCAAGAAAGCATGAACAGGGGAAGGGGCAGAAAGAAGAGGGAGATACAGATTTCCCACTAAGAGCAGAGTCTGATGTGGGACTCAACCCCAGGACACTGAAGTCATGTCTGAGCCAAAGTCAGACACTTAACCAACTGAGCTACCCAACTGAGGACACCCAGGTGTCCCGAGGTTTATTATTATTATTTTTTTAATCCGCTCTGTCACCCTATGACTTTTGATTGGAGCATTTAATTCATTTACTTTCAAAATAATTATTGATAGATATGTATTTATTATCATTTTTATTACTGGTTTTGTGGCTGTTTTTGTAGTTTTTCTCTGATCTTTTCTTTCTCTCTTTCATGGTTTGGTGGTTTCTTTAGTGATATGCTTGGATCTTCACTCTCTTTATTGTTCACATATTTATTACCATTTTTTGATGTGTGGTTACTATTCGGTTTATATATAACATCTTATGCACCTATCAGTCTATATTAAACTGATAGTGACTTAATTTTGAACTCATTCTTTACTCCTCTCCCCTCCATGTTTGGTTATCATATTTTACATCCTTTTGGTTTGTGCTTCTTTTTATCGATTTTTATAGATATATTTAATTTTATTTTGCTTTTGTGCTTCCTATTTTTCTTACTCTTACTTATGGCTTCTGTTTTCCACTCACAGAGTTCCCCTTAACATTTCCTGTAGATCTGGTTTAGTGGTCATGAATTTTTTTTAACATCTGTTTGCCTGGACACTTACTCCCCTTCTATTCTGAATAATAGCCTTGCTGGATAGAGTATTCTTGGCTATAGATTTTTCCGTGTTACCACTTTGAATATTTTGAGGCACTTCTTTCTGGCCTACAAAGTTTCTGCTGAAAAATTATCTGATAATATTTTGGGGTTTCCTTTTTATATCTATCTTCTTTTCTCTTGCAACCTTTAACTTTTTAAAATCACTATTTGTTGCCATCTATCTATTTATTTATTTATTTTTGCCATTTTTGTTATGTGTCTTAGTGTGGACCTACTTGGGTTGAATTTTTGGAGGGATCTCTGTGCCTCGTAAATCTGGATCTCTATTTCCCTCCCCAGACTCAAGAAGTTTTCAGCTATTATTTCTTGAAATATATTTTCTGCCCCTCTTTCTCTTTATTTTTTTTTTTTTTCTTTTAGGATCCCTATAATGTGAATGTTATTATGCTTGATGGGAGTCACTGAGTTCTCCATGTCTGTTCTCCTTATGCAGTATTTGTTTCTCACCTGTTCATTCTGATTGCTTTCCATTACTCTATCCTTCAGGTCTCTGATAGTTTCCTCACCTTCCTGAAGCTTACTATTTATTCCATCCATTTTGTTTTTAATTTCATTTATCAAGTTCTTCATCTCTGATATGTTATTTTTTTTTTATCTCTTTGCCAAGGCTATCACTGATGCCCTCAGTGAAGGCAGTCTTTTCTGAAGTCTAGTGAGTATCTTTATGATCATTACTTTAAATTTCTATCAAGTATATTACTTATTTCTGTTTCATTTAGGTCTCCTGCTGTGAGTTTGTCTTGTTCTTTCATTTGGGACATATTTCTTTGTTTCATCATTTTTTTCTACCTCTCTTTGTCTATTTGTGTGTTAAGGAAGTCAGTTACATCTTCTGCTCTTGAACATAATGGCATTATGAAGAAGAGGTCTTATAGTGCCCTGAAGTGCACTGTCCCCTGTCCATCAGAACTTGGTGCTTTAGGGGAGTCTCCTATGTGTATTGTTTTCATTTGCTATTATGTCTGAGTCACTTTTCCTTTCAGTCTAGGCACTTACATGGACTCTCTGCCTGTTGTGGGCTGTGCTTGCTCTCTGTGATGTTAGTGAGACCCAGGCCAGATGGCTCTGAGGGGACATGGCTGCAGGAGAGCTCATGAGTGGGATGGTGGTATTAGCCAAATTTGCACTGAGCCACTAGTCCTTGGTTGGATCCCCTGAAGAATGATGGTGCAGGGTGTGTGTGCAGAGTTAACAAAATTTGCACTGAGAATAAACACAAGGCCAGTAGAAGAATTCTTCTGTGGGGTGCATGGGTAGCAGGACAATTAACAAGTACCTTCGCAGTGATACCTCTCAGAAGGTGGCCCTGTGTTTATGCTTGGAATGGAGGGATTAAAATGGCACCTGCCAGCTCCTTTGTTCCCAGAGAATTCCCCAGTGTGCTCTGAAGTCAGACGTCCCTTCTGTTGTGCAAGCTGTTGTTTCTATGTTGTCTCACTTTGGGCAGTTGTCTCTTTAAGGGTGGGGCCCAGCTATCATTTGTCCGGGTTCACCAGGGCAGAGTCAGCTGATTTTACAACTCCAGGTTCCAAGTCCAACTGGTTATATAAACTCACAGAATTTAGCCCCTGTGGTTTTCAAGGCCAGAAGTTATGAGTATTCATTTTTACCCTGTGGGCTCCCTGATGCTTTCCTCTCTTTATGACTGCAGTTCTCACCCTCCTTTAGGTCGCTTCTTTTCTACATTTAGTTTCAGAGTTTGTTCTGCCAGTCTTCGGATCACTCTCCTATTTGTTTACTCAAATATGTGTGATACCTAGTTATAAACATGGGACAAGGTGAGCTTAGAACCCTTCTACTCTGCCATCTTCACAAATATCTTCAGGTCCCAAACTTAAACCTTTGAAATAGAGCTTTCTCCTGACAGATACCTGTCTGTATTTTTCACTACGATGTCCCATAATCACCTCAAAACTCACCTCAAATCACCTCAAAACTAAACCAGTAAGAGATGAACTTCCTTCCTTAACTTCTCTTCTGTCTGTATTCTTATATGGATGGAAAATAAACTAATAACAAAATATAATGTATACTAATAATAAATTAGATACAAAGTTATTTCAGAGTGTTAAGTTTTGTCCTATTTAGTAATTTGACCCAAGGATATTTATTTTTTTCCTATATGCAGGGCTCGCATCATCGATGTCATCTCAAATCAGACTATTATTGCATTAGGTGGAAGGGAATATTGACAGCCTAGAATTAAAATATGTTGGACAGGGTCATAGATCCCAGGAAATCTGATTTATGTTTATAGGTTAGACATTATGACAAATAAATCAATAAAAAACTGAAATAGATATGCATAAAAGATGGACTCAATTTGAACACAATTGAAAAGATTAGGAGTAAAAAAAGAAAAAAAGTGAGTTATTCTTTTTCTTAATTTTAATTCTAATATTTTCTGTTGTATAAATTCAAAAACTGTCACTAATTTTCTTTTATGAGGCAAATCTGAATAATTTCCTTTAAAGAGAGTTGCACTTTAACTATTGTATGTGTGTGGGTGAGAGGTAATTACATGTATGTATGCATGTAATGGGTTTTGTTCAAACATTTCTGAAATATATAAGGTAATAATTAATTACCTTGTTATGCTGGTCCCAACTCTGAAATAATCACTATTAAAAATTAGTTTTCATACAGATGTAGGTCTATAAGATAGACCTCCATTCTGGCTGTCATGCTTTTTAAACATATAACTAAAAATATTTTGTATGACTTTTATGATTGCATACCTGTGCTTCTGCTATAGCAAATAACCTTTAAACTTTTGCACTTCTCTCTCTTTTGTCTTTTCACACCGACCTACATGTAATTATGTTTTTTTTTATTTTTTTTTTTAATTTTTTATTTTTTATAAACATATATTTTTATCCCCAGGGGTACAGGTCTGTGAATCAGGAGGTTTACATGTAATTATTTTTGATTTTATAAAAAAGTGACCATAATTCTGCATACTTTTGCAAAGTAGCTTGCTTTTCCTTCACCTATTATAATATAGATATTTTCTATCCTATCTGTCCATATATCTATGTATTTATCATCCAACAGACTTACAACTTAATTTTAAGACGAGAGAATTCCATTCTATGTACACATCATAACCCATTAATTCACCACTGTTGAGCATTTTACATATTTATTAATAGTCTTTAAAGGTAAAATCTAATATGATAAAAACATCTGTGGACATGAAGTAAAGAAAGTCATTTACTTTTTTTACTTCTCATTTTCTATAATTTTAATATGGGCGAGTTTTACCTGGTCATCTCCAAAGTTATGCACAGCTAAAGTCCTCTGTTTTCTTGTGAGGCCCAGCTCAGGTCATTCATATGTGTGGGATTGCTTTGAAATACTCTATGATTTTTTTCAATTCTTCTTTAATTTCCCGGTTGACCCATTCATTCTTTAGAAGGATACTGTTTAGTCTCCATGTATTTGGGTTCTTTCCAAACTTCCTTTTGTGGTTGAGTTCTAGCTTTAGAGCATTGTGGTCTGAAAATATGCAGGGAATGATCCCAATCTTTTGATACCGGTTGAGTCCTGATTTAGGACCGAGGATGTGATCTATTCTGGAGAATGTTCCATGTGCACTAGAGAAGAATGTGTATTCTGTTGCTTTGGGATGAAATACTCTAAAGAATTCTACCAATATATAGCTGATATTACTACCATTATTATGATTTTGTAATCACTCAGTGAATTGGAAACTTGGGTTAAGGACAATAGACTAGGCATCTGCTCAGGCATCCCAGAGAAACATGGCTGTACTCTAAAGGACTCAGACTAGTGGTAGGTTTATATAATAAGTAAAGCACAGACAGATTACTGAAGATTTTGAATGCCACATTTGGGATTTGGACATAAAAATAAAGTATATACTATTTTGTTAGCTTTGAGAACGAAGTTGTTTGCAACACTGGTTGTGTATTTATACTACTGGGAAGATTTTTAATAAAGAACGCATAACCCAGAACACACGCCTAGGGATTTTGGTCTAATTAGTCTGGAATGAGGCTGGGCATTGGTACTTAAACATTTCTCCATACTGGTATTTTAAAAAATGTGATTTTTACATTCAGACTGGATTGAAAAATCACCCTTATAAGTTGGTTTCTTTATATTTTACATTGCATTTCCCCCAGTTCTGTTCCTCTCCTCGCACCACTCTGGACAAAATATTCATTATGACTTCTGTGTCCTATTGCTTTATTATCTGAAAAGTCTATTTAAAAATGGTGGAGCATCCTTGAGCAGACCTAGTCACCCTTGTGTGATATGGAATCACCAAAGCTTGAAGAAATTTGGTCCGTGTATGTGCCTCAACTTTGCCCATATATTTCCTGTGAAGATGATCAAGATGCAACATGCGAGTTCTCAAAGTGAGGAGATTTCCTGCATGATTCTAAATAATTTTAGATTTTATGTAGTGATCATTTAGCTTTTATTTATTTTTAAAAATTTTTTTATTTCTTTTCAGCATAACAGTATTCATTGTTTTTGCACCACACCCAGTGCTCCATGCAATCCGTGCCCTCTCTAATACCCACCACCTGGTTCCCTCAACCTCCCACCCCCCTAGACCATTTAGCTTTTATTTTTTATTTTTTTAGACCATTTAGCTTTTAAATGAGGAATAGCAAATCAAACTTGAGAATCTACTTTCAATTATATGCTTAATCTTCATGGTTGCCTTTATTTAACTATTTGATAAGAGAATGTTACTCAGTTTCCTTGGAAATATAGGAATATATGCATTTACTGTATTAATTGAAAATGTATTCAGTCTGTTCATCAAAAACAGTAACTACTAAACCTTTGTGTTGCACGTAATGCATATATAAAACTAACTAGGGTGCTTGGGTGTGCCTCAGTCAGATATGTGTCTGCCTCTCAGTGTGCTATCAGTCTGGCTCCTTGCTCAGCCGGGAGTCAGCTTCTCCCTCTGCCCCTCCCCCTACTTCTACTCTCTCTCTCACTCTTTCAAACAAATAAATAAAATCTTTAAAAATAAATACATAAGAACCTGTCCATTTCTTGTTTAATAAGAAAAATGACATCAAATTTCACCCTTCTATATAAAAAAATCAGTGCTTTTTTTTTTTCAGATTATAGAAAGAAGAAAGTGAATACTCAATAGAAATTTGTCTTTCCATGTGTCTGCTGGTATAGCTAAGCAGAACTAATAATGTGAAGCGTTGCTGCCATCTGCAGCATGAAAGACGTATTAAAGGCATGTTCCCCAGAAGTATATAACTGGGTTTTGAACTGCTTATTTAAAAAGTAAGAACTGTTCAGTTTCTCTATTAGTCTTTCTATGTATTTTCTACTGCTAGCTTTAAACCTACTTAAAAATGTAATAATGTATTTTAAAACATTCCAAGCATGTGTGAACTTGATATAGGTACCAAAATGAATACTGACATTATATTTGATTATGCTGAAATTAATTTTGAACAAGCAGTTAAATGATAGACTAAAATAGCCTTTATCATTCATTGATACCAGGAAATATTTTCTGAATCTTTTCTGTTTCACAAAGTTTTATAGAAATTACTCCAATAAAATTTAAACTTTTTTTCAGGTAGGTTTTTTTTTTTTTTTTCCAGGTTTACCCATTTCTTTCTTAATTGTTATATAGATTAGTAATACAGGTATCCACAAAGAGGACGCCAGAGTTATACTGTCAGGGAATGAAAGATTTTAAGTTGTTGTGTAGATGTTGCTTTCCCAAACAGAGATAGCACATAGTGTTGAAAATATTACTGAGGCCTTAGGGTGATGACAACATTTCTCTCCTAGGTTTCTAAATTCTCTTTCTCTGTATTAAAAAATTGTTCTTTGCCATTTCTTGTCCACTCGTATTCTCACCATAGAAGGTAGCAAAAAATTAACAGCACTGTGAAACTTGTAAGTTACTTAAAATTCCTGAGCATTAATTTTCAGACCTGTGCTTTTGTGCCTATAATAAACATTTTGTTGTGTTGTTGCACTGCAGTTAACTGAGAACTGAGTGTTAGAAGTTGAGCATATTATCTACAACATGCTCATTAATGTTAGCTTTTATGTTTTCTTTAAAAAAAAAAAAGAATTTATTTATTTATTTGACAGACAGAGATCACAAGTAGGCAGAGAGGCAGGCCAAGAGAGAGAGGGAAGCAGGCTTCCCGCTGAGCAGAGAGCCCGACATGGGGGTCAATCTCAGGACCCCAAGATCATGACCTGAACTGAAGGCAGAGGCTTAACCCACTGAGCCACCCGGGCCCCCACAGCTTTTATATTTTCATGAAACAAATCATTTAGTCATGTTTAGTTGTGTCCAAGAAAATAACAAATTTTCATATTTTAAATATCTTATATTTCTATTGTAATTGATCATTATAAACTTGATATTTATAATTAAGTAGAAAATGCCAAGGAAATGCATTTTCAATTATTTTGATAATTTCAATTATTTGATAATTTGGTATTTGGCAGATAGTCATAAAATACTGACTCAATCAACAAAACCTAGTATGATTATCTCCTTTTCTTTGGCAAGATTTTTACTTTGTTTTTTCTCCTTAAAATAAGTCATGGGTTCCTTAAATTACATAAATTAAATTACTTGAATTTGTGATGCCTCAATTGAACCCCTGGACAGATGGATAAGCTATAATACATGTCACTAAGTACAATGATAATTTGCTTTTTGACCAAAAAAGTCATAGCATAAGAAATGAACAAAATCCATTTGTATTCAGCAAATTTTTATTAAAAAGGCCTCTTCTTTTAAGATAATACACAGATTCCAGATGTTAGAAGAAAAAAGAAATAAATGTTTATAAAATAAATAAATGAAACAAAAAAGAAAAAAGAAATAAATGTTTATAAAATACATAAAATAAATAAAAGAAAAAAACAGAAGAAAAAATAAAAGTTTATATAAAGAAAAATTGCTAAACTTGAGAACTCAAAATATTATAAACAATAGGTTCTTCCCCCCTCATTTTAATAACCAAACTATAGCAGAATGTTACAATAAGAGTCAATTGTGAAGTATTAGTATTTTATATCATTCACTATGCTTGATTCTCATTTTGATACCAAACAACAAATCTAAATGTATATAAATAAAACTCAATGAATGAGAATTGTAGTGAACTGCTTTGTACACTGCTGGGCTATACTCTGATGCTTCTGATCACCTATCAAAACCTCTCTTTTGTAGGGAAATGCGGGTCACTTATCTAATGAGTTTTAATTTCCTACCTCCAGGATGTATGGATAGGGAAGGATATTCAAGGTTTTTGTTTCTGTTTTGTTCTGTTTTTCTCCAGTACCTGTTGGTTCACTTGGACTCAGTTTCTGAGTTCCGTCTAGCTTGTAAATAATTTTTAATACCACCAAAAGATGCTTTGGTCAAGTATAGACAAAACAGATCGAGGAAAAGCTATTCTTAGAATCATGATGTAGCACTACTATGGGAGGACAGTTGCAGCACAGCTGAGTGGGAAGGGGTGACCTCATTGCCCAGGGCCAGTCTCATTACATGCATCCTCAACTCATGGGGCCTCTTCATTCGTTTTTTGTTTTTTTTTTTTTTTAAGATTTTATTTATTTATTTTAGACCTAGAGAGAGATTGAGGTGTGGGCAGAGGGATAGGGACAAGCACACTATCTGCTGAGAGTGGAGCCTGATGCAAGACTCAGTCCTATGACTCTGGGATCATGACCTGAGCCAAAATCAAGAGTCAGAGGCTTAACCAACTGAGCCACACAGGCGCCCCAGGGTCTCTTCATTCTTGATGATAATTACCCTATTTCTAACTCCTTTGTGTTTGTGCTGTGGTCTTGGTGTAGCATTTTTTCTTTCTTTCTTAAGCAACTCTACACTGAACATGGGGCTCTAACTCACAACCCCCAGATCAAGAGTCACGTGCTCCCCTGACTGAGCCAGCCAGGCCCCCTGCTCTTGGCTTGGGATGTTCTCTTGGGTGTTCACTTCCTGACTTTGACCCCACCTGGCCAGGGGGCACACACTCATCTCATACATGGTTATCCACTCTTTAAGAGCTCTAATCTCTCACCCTAAATGCATTAAGTGCTTCCTCTTTTTGTGCCTGGATGTACATTCTTTTATCATTGCACCTGTAACACTGTATTGTACCACTTATGTGAATGGTGTGGCCATTCCTTCAGCTTCCTACAACAGAGACGGGGGCTGGGCAGAAATGGGGACTTATCCTTGATTTGTTAATACTCCTTACATCTCATGTCCAATCAAGTGCCAGGTTTTTTTAATTCCTCTTCTACACTTTGCCTTGCAAGGCTTTGTATGATCTAGCCCCTGGCCACTCATACCTTAGTTGCACAGACTACCTGGATTTCTCAAAGTTGCTCAATAGGCTCTTTCTCTGAGCCCTTGAACTTACTTTTCCTTCTGCCTCGAACTGTTTTTCCACATATTCTAATGAATTGCTGCTCTTTATTCCCCTTTCTCTGCTCAAATGCAACAGTAGCTCCATTTTTCTCTATTTCTCTTTATTCTGAATTACTTTTCTTCATGAAAAAACTGATTGTTCATCATAGCAATGAGTAACAATCAAAACCAGTATTAAACCTGTTTAATCAGTGATTGATTACAAAAGTGCACACATGTATGAAAAAAATTCAGTAACATTCCCTGCAATCTACTTTTGAAAAATCAGGTAATCAGCCACAGCTTTAGTCCAGCGAACATTTTTGAGAGTCAGCCAGTCAGAAACAGTCTTACTCTGGGAAACACATTTCTGTAGCTAAAGGTAACACTCCAGCTTCTATATCTCACACTTTTCCAAAACCCTGTATAAGCTTTCTCCTTTGCTTTGTAAGCTATGTCTTATAAATTCAGCACTCCATTCTCAAGCAAGCAATAAATTCACCTTACTGTTTTAGATATTGAGTGATGGCCTCTATCAGTATTTATGATCACCTACAATTATGTGGTATTTTTTGCTATCTGTTGGTTTATTGTCTATTTATATTAGTATATAGGCTCCAAGAGGGCAGGCACCTTGTTGGCTGGAACTTCATGCTGGTGTCATGCCTAGTACATAATAACAACATCATAAATATTTGTTGAATGTATCTTTAGAGTAGGAATAATTGCCACTTAGCATAGTATCTCCACTCTCTAATATAGCACCTAGTATATAGAAGGAACTCTGTAAAATATTAGTTAATAAGTGAATGAATACACTCATTGACCATGCATGTTTTAAAATAATTTTTTAGGGGTGTCCTTGAAATAAATAAATAATTATTCAGATCTCTGTGGGTCTCTGTATATGTCTTATATACTCAACTCTCTCTTCAGAAGTACACTAGCTGAAAAAATGCCCACTGGCCTATTTGCTATATCCTTTTGGAAGACTTCAAGGAATGACCAAATCAGTATGTTTAAGTCTGCTCTTTATCCCCAAACCAGATCCTCTTCTTGTTTTCTCTGCGTCAGTAAGTGGTGTAAGGCTAGAAATCCCCTTTCTTCCTCAAATCTTCAATTTCCACCCAGTATCAAATAATGGTGATTTTGTCCCCTAAATATATCTTGAATCTGCTCACTCCTTTCCCTTCATGTGAGTGCCACATGTCCTGGCTACCAATAGCCATCACCTAAACTACTTCAGTAACCTACTAATTGGTTCATGAACATCCTTTCGTACACTCTCTCTAATCTAATGTTTAATCATTTAACTCTTTTCTTATGAACTTTCATCAGACACTTTGCTGATGAGACAGAGTCTAGGATCTTTCACATGGCTTCCAGGCCCTGTTCATCCTCGTCTTGTACCATATTCCACCCCATTACCTAAAGTTCAGTCACTGGCCTTCTTCAAGTCACATGAGATTGTCATGTCCTCCTCCTCCCCCATCACAGAACTTTTGCAAATGTTAGCACATAAGCCAAACACATTCTTCCTTCTACTCCACTTATTCTTTGTATATTAAATCTCCATTACTCCCTCACAACCTGACCAAATCAAATACCTCTGCCATACTTAGCACCTTGTCCATCTCCTATAAATACTTATGTTTTAAGTCTAACCTTTGTGTGTGCCATTTTTGGATTAATAATGATCTCTTTGAACTATAAACTCCACCAAAGAAGGTGGTACTGTATTTTTGGCATATGGGAGAGGGCCAGTAGATATTTATTAAAGAAAGAAAGAAAGAAAGAAAGAAAGAAAGAAAGAAAGAAAGGCATTTGAAGCTGGCCATGTCTTTCCTAGTACATCTCAGAGTAAACAGGGTTGGAGCCTGTGTTCTGAGAGGGTAGTGGGGCCAAGGGAAGTTAGTAAGCCAGAAAACTGTAATGTACAGAGGACCTTCCTCATTCTAGAACTACATTTTTTTTTTTTTCTGAAAATGTTACTGAAGAGTGAAAGTCTTGCTAGTCTCTCATGGACTCATGTTTGGTGGGAAAGGAAGAAGAAAAAGCACGGAAAACATGTAGAGATCAATTTCACTTTTAATGAGGAAAGGAGATGGGATGGATCTTAATCTGTTGCAGTGGCCAATTCAGGAGCAAAGTACCTCAGCGGGTTTTTGTTATATAATATATAATATAGCCAACTTTGAAATAAATGCTACATTCTAAGAAAGATTTTTATCTTTAGGGAGTCTTGTTAGAAGTAGACACTTTAAACTTTTTACTGATTTAGGATTCATTTCAATATATTTTTTTTAATTCAAATGTTTGCCATGTTAAAATGCAGTATTTATAAGTAGTGTTTTTCTCCTATTTTGTCCCACCATGAGAATGTCGAATGCTGCTGTTTTGACATAAATTAGAAATAAAAAGAAATAGTTTAGAAATAAAAAGTATAAGGGGCACCTGGGTGTCTCAGTGGGTTAAAGCCTCTGCCTTTGGCTCAGGTCATGATCCCAGAGTCCTGGGATCGAACCCCGCATCGGGCTCTCTGCTGGGCGGGGAGCCTGCTTCTTCCTCTCTCTCTCTCTCTCTGCCTTCCTCTCTGCCTACTTGTGATCTCTATCTGTCAAATAAATAAATAAAATCTTTAAAAAAAATAAGAAAGAAAGAAAGAAAGAAAGAAAAAGTATAAGAAGCTATGAATGCAGGTTCATCTTTAAGGAGAAAACTTGGGGAGGGGGAAAGATAGGGTGCCAGGCAGGCTTCCACATACTGCCCGATTTTCCTTTGTTTTTACTGCATTTTGTTCCCCTACCAGGAATTCATATGAAGTGTTGTAATAAGCCCTTAGAAAATGCTGGCTATTTTTCTCCATCTTATTAATTAAGAAGCATAAGCTTTAAAAATGACACTTCCTTAGGTGGCTATGAATAAGTCACACACACATTAAGATAGATCAAGGGGAAGGAGAGGAATCACTGCAGTCACTGCTGCTCTCCAAAGTAACACATGGGAAAGCTGAGAAGGTTGAGAAAGACTATAGGACCAATTTACAGATGCATGGTTAGCATTGAGCAAAGTTAGACACAAGACAATGGCTATCACACACAGGATCGCCATTTGCTTCTGTGACTGTACTGTTCCAACACTCAGGTCCTCCCCGTGACACTGAAAGAATGGATGGGACCACCAAGAGAAAGACTAGGTTTGAAGCATAGTTATTTTTTTGGTGTCAGTGCTTATTAAACTATTTTGCTCTACTAGTGAAACTTTTACAGTTTGTTTCAGCGTGTCAATGAAGGGCACTCTCAGAAAAGGTGATTGGTTTCCTTTCCATCTTCTACAACCTAGAGGCCTGACCCCAGGACTAAATTGCTATTTGTTGGCAGTCTTGGAACTTAACTGACACATCCAGTGTTTTTTCTAGATGAGAGATTTCTAATTCCAAACAATTAACTTAGTAACAGATACTTGGAACACATTTCTGTAACCAAGTGGGGGATTGTGTGGAGTTTCTTTAAACATCTTTCTAAGTGGATAGAAATTTGGGTAGTATTTATATGACTCTAAATTAGAGTCCAAATGGCTACATGTTGCTTTGCTTAAAAAAAGTCTGTTTCCTCATTTTGGAAAGGGAAAAACTATAATCATTCTTAAAAAGAAATTCTAAAAATTTCTTCTTGTGTGGGCTTTGGAATGAATAGATAACTAGATATAGTTCTCTAGAGGACTCCAAAAACGTTAAAGCAGAAGGCCTTAATTAATTGAGTTGACTATATGCCCTGACTTCTGCATTTGCCTCATGTGTTAAGGTTTTATTTCTTTGTTTTTGTTTGCTTGTTTTTAAGTCACAGAATTGTGCAGTTTTCAGAGCCTTACATCCCTTTCTTGACTGAACTCACTGTAAACAGATAAAGTTCCTGCTCTGTATCACTGCTTTTGCTAACTGAGAAGTCTCTTTATATGCTTATTTAAATCTCCGGTGTGCATATGTGTTTACAGCATACTTTGGTTTATAAATATTGACTTCCTTTTGGAAATATTAGTTCCTTACCACTAGAACAAATTGATTTCATCTATCTCACTCCTCATCTTTAAGCATATTACTTATCCAACTTTCAGCTTTTCTGATATAAAGTAAAAATGTCTCACTACAATAAGATTAATAAACAAAGTCAAAATTCTGCTTATGAAAAAATATTTTAGAAATCCAGTCTCTTTGATTAGTAATCAGCCTTAGTACCAGAAAACTTCAAAGTGTTCTCTAAACATTGAATTTTCATCAGTGATGCTGCAAGCCTTACTTCTCATCTTTCATGTTTACCCATGCAATAAAAAGAAGAATGACAACCTCTCAAAGCAACACTGTGCTTGGCCCAGTAATCTTGCCATTAGCTATCATGCATATACAACGAGATAATTGCTTCATTACATTATACTTTAATAAATACAATAATTAACATTTTTTACCAAAAAAAAAGCAAATATGCAAACCATTTAGAAATGAAATCCAGAGCCCAAGGGATTTCTAGAAGAAAATGAAAAAGAGTTAGACAGCGTCAAATATAGAAATCTTCAAAGGGAAAGAGATCATTTAAAGTTTACCTACTGAAATAGGTTCTTGCATATTTTATTGTTTTTGTCATCTTGCTTGTTATAATCCAGCCAGTGAATGTTCAAAGAACATAAAATCCTACAAATAAATAAAGTGTATATGAGTACATTTACAGAAAGGCAACAATTAAGACCTGGAGTCTCACATGTAAGCTTTGATTATATAATGCAATTATGTTTCCCAGAGGTGTTGCAGCAACATGCGATTTAGCAGTAGGAGGAAAATAAAACAGTTTTAAGCTCAATGATACTTTCTAGTTTTCAGAATACAAGCTACTTGGAAGTCTTATCTGAATCAGCAGGGTATCATCAGCCAAAATCTTGGGGGATCAAGACAGTGCAGGCTTTGCAGGGCATTGTGTCAGTGCAGGACGTTGCAACAGACACTGACTCTTGAGCAAGTATTACATACATCATCAAGGACTATGTGGTTAGTAACTAGGTAGTCATCTCAGAAGTACTGAAAACTGTAACAGGAGGATTTTGAGAAGGGGTAGTTAGAGCTATGGGTTGTGGAATGGTAGCATCAAATGAGAGGAGACCAAACATTAGGTTAGTACTTGTGAATCTTGCTGCTTGGATCAGTGAATATTCTCCCATCAGCACTTTTCCAAAGGTCTCTCTGTCAGCACAAGGTAACAAAATGGGGACAGCATTTAAAAATTAAAAATATAATTCTTCCTATCGAATTATATGTAGAAGTAAGTAATTTATCTTGGAAATACATGAAAGAAATTGTTTTAAAAGCTATATTGCACCCCACCCCGCAAAAAAAGAGGAAAAAAGAAATGTCTGGGAACATTCAGTATTCTCAGTAAATCTACTTCTCTCTGAGACAATGGAGTTAAAAATTTATTTTTTTGATGACTGGGCTGTTATCTGAATAAGAGCTTCTCCAATTTATAGTGCATAGCAAATTGTTAATAATACATTTTTACTGTCAGCCTGTTAGATAATATAAGTGGGTAGGGCAGATTAAATATGATCTGTTTTTTAAATATAAACATTAAGTGCATAGCTTAATCAGAAAGGCCAAATTAAGGTGTTGGAAAAAGAGCCATGTGTGTGTGTGTTGTGTCTGTGTGTGTGTCTGTGTTTGTCGGTGTGCATGCATGTTTGGAGGGATTGGTGTTGCAGTGCTGAATGATCAAAAATGGGAAAGGTGAGCAGGAAATGGAAAATTAAAAGCCCTGTCACCCGGATATAGAGGAGAATAGGAATGGAAGAAGTATTAGGTCACAGGCAAGACTGACTGGAACTGGTTAGATTTATAGATGCAAATGGGAATTGAGGGTAAGTGACTACTTAGTAAGTATAAAAACCTAGCACTACACATATACGAATTTTACCTTCTACCAATGATAGGGAACCAAAATAAGTTTAATTCCTGGAAAAATATATATTCTGTATTAAACTCTAAGTATCTATCAGCAATGTCACTAGGGAATTACTTTTAGTTAATCTATTTCCCAAGTGTCTTTAGAAAAAGCTGAGTAGATAGAGCCATTTTTTCCTCCACAACAGCACACATTAACATAACCTTAAGATTTAGGATCCTAAAATGCTGAAGAACAACAAAATATGAGAGAAAGAATGTAGGTTTTTTTTAAAATTCCATGACTTTTTGCAGAGCATTGACAATGATATACAATGAGGGAGATATTAGAGGAATAATGATGAACAGGAGATGGCCAAGCATTTGGCACAGGTATCACTTGAATTCTGTTCTCCTGTCACTAATCTCCACACCAAGAAGAAAATATTTTTAATGGAGTTTTAAGTTAGAAAAAAAGGGACAAAGACATGATATCTCTGTAATAATGGAAGCTGATATATATTAACTCACCCCATTGAATCCATGTATCCATGTTTATATTGGAAGGGCAAGACAGCTGTTCTTTTCACATTCTGAATGTCACTTAATTCATTGTTAAACAATGAAATGGTCCTGAACTTTACTCAGGATAAATAATGTGCTATTTACATATTTTTCAGTGAAAGTGAAAATGAGTGAAAAATATCAATTGGAATTGAAAGAGAAGGGTAACTAAGGTTTTGAAGAAACGGTGAATAGGATGTAGCAGGGCACTAGTTCTTGACGGAGAGGGTGTATGAGGGCCAGTGGAGAAGGGCCAGTGGAGAAGGGCTGCCTATTAGAAATGCCTGAATTCTGACTTCTGAAGACTTGGTCCCAAATTAGCCTTCTATGCATAATCCTCCTTGGGGGTAAAAGTGATGCTGTGTAAAATGAGATTGGCTCCATACTGATTAACAAGAAAAGGGAAATAAATCACTCATACTCTTTAAGACCATACTTACAAAGAGAAAACAAGCACCTATCATCGCTGCTTTGACTGTTACATCTAGATCTGCAGGAACATGAATTCCGAAGTTGTCAGCATTGGTGAAGACATCATTGACAAAACCTGACCAGTATTTTGAAATCTTCCCAATTGTAAGCTTTTCATTAATGGTCTTCACCTTTGAAAAGAAAATAAGAGATCTTAAATCTAAGAGTGAAACAAATGGTTTTAAGTATGTTTGTTTCAAGAGAGAGATGAATTATTTTATTTATCATCAGTGACAATTCCATGTCATTCATTCCTTTATAGAAGCCTAAGTTTGTAGACTTAACTTTATAGTTCACTCTTCAGGAATATTGCTTTTCTGACAGTTGTCTAATTCATCCTAATTCCTTTTTTTTTCTTTTTGTATGCAGATTGAGAATATAATAGCTATAAATAATCAAAGCCAGGCTACCACAAGATGGCAGCAGGTACATAGACTCAATTACATGGTCTAACCTTGAAGGTAATTCCATTACCTGAGGTCCAGATTTCAAACCTGAATTCTTCAATTATAAAAAAAAAAAAAAAATATTTTTGATAAAGATTTTAGATAAGATTTTTAGAAGAAACTTCTAGGTATAATTTGTAAACTTTTTTAAAAAAAATATTTTGTTTATTTAGTTAACAGAGAGAGAGAGATCACAAGTAGGCAGAGAGGCAGGGAGGAAGCAGGCTCCCTGCTGAGCAGAGAGCCAGACGCGGGGCTCGATTCCAGGACCCTGAGATCATGACCTGAGCTGAAGGCAGAGGCCTTAACCCACTGAGCCACCCAGGCACCCCTAATTTGTAAACTTTTAAATTTTTCTTGCTAAGATCTTATAACTACTAACATACTTAAATATTATCAGCCATTGCTTAATCTCATTTTTATATTATACTAAATATTTACCAGGTCATTCCTTTATTACTAACTCCAAGTCCTATTTTTCACTAAAAAAGAAAAATCCTCTGGGCAAATATATCACACAGGAAATGCAGTTTGACATAAAAAATCTATAGTCCTTCTCAACTAAAAGGCATCTACAATTAAACTTTATCAACTATTTTGCTTGCTCTGATTCTCGTGCAAAGGCTGAAAGTGATTCAGTATAACCTTTCACTTTCAGTATGGTGAGAGAAGATAGAAAATAGAGAAAGTTACTTAGGACATTCATTACTACATTTACTAAAACTTTTTAAAATTTTTTAAAAAACATTTTATTTATTTATGAGCGAGAGAGGATGAGAGTGAGGGATAACACAAGCATTGGGAGGGGCAGAGGGAGAAAGAGAAGCAGATTCTCCACTGAGCAGGCAGCCTGACCTGGGCTCAGGCTCAATGTGGGGCTTGATCCCAGGACACTGGGATCAGGACCTGAGCAGAAAGCAGATGCTTAACTGACTGAGCCACCCATGCGTCCCAATACTAAAATTTTCAAGTCATAATCATAGGGCATATTTTTATCCTTTAGTTTTTTTTTGTTTTTGTTTGTTTGTTTGTTTGTTTTTTAATTTGAGAGAGAGAGAGAGAGAGCACGGGGAGGGAAAGAGAAAGGGACAAGGAGACTGCCCACTGAATGAGGAGGTTATCCTTAGTCTTAGGAAAGTCATGCTAAGTCCTTTTAGAGTGGAGTGGAGTTAGAACAGCTCACTTTGCAGAATTTACATCATATTCTGGGTGAACAGTGTTCCCTGAAGTCCCTCAAACTGAACGAACATCCTAGGTGGGATATACATGAATATGTAAAGAGAGAAGGAATGAATAGCAAATATACCCTTTAAATTCAATCTGTTTTGCCTAAAATGTATTTCTAGGAAAAGCAGTTAAGATAGCTCATATTCTTACAACCAAATTTGAAACTTCCTATTTTTTTTTAACATTGCGTTTACACAAATACGTTTATGTAAGCGTAGATTATTTTACAAAATGAAGCTAGCAGGTCTTCTGGCCATAGCTTCTAAATTAGTGATATTTTAATGGAATGTGATTTTTAGATGAGATCTGAACTGGGATATGTAACTACCAGAGCTACAGGAAAGAAGATATAATTTATGGTGATTCTAAACTATATGTATTTGCTTTGTACCATGGGTGCTGTAATACCACACACATCAAAAAGTTTTAGCATGTTTTTTAAAAAAAATTCTTAATATCTCTCAAATTATGAGTTATTATTGGCATGTAGAATATGGACTTATTACATTATTTCACAAGTATATTGTCTTCTAAATTTATTTCAGAGATATTTCAGGATTTGAATATCTTAAAATTGAATTATGTGGCAAAAAATCAGGACCTAATTGAAAACATCCTTCATTCTGTCATCCATACCTCAAAATCCACATCGCCAAAACAGCCACATGGTGCACAAGGACCAACAATCTTCAAAATATCTTCTTTGTTTGCATTTTGGATTGTGAATTTAGGCAGAAAGGGGTCCCACTTCTGTGCAACATAACCAACTATAGTACCAGGAGGGGCTTGGATTTCTAACTGTAAGAAGAGATAATAATAAAATAAGATTTTTCTAGGGTTATTGTATTTTAATTTTAAAATGTCAATTTACTTCTAAAACAGTAACTTTTATACAATTATTTTTGTATTCTACAAACTATTCTGAATATCTGCTATAAGGAAACACAGCAGTGGATTTTTTTTCCATTATTTTATAGAAACAAAGAAATGCACTCTCTAGATATGCTTGGCATTATTCACTGAAGGTCCATGTCTTTAATCTTTCTTCCTTGAAGAGAACCTATCCCAGAATTGTCTTCTGACCCTGGACACTGGCTTCTTTGCCATTTTTGTTCTGAGTGTGGCAGTTGGTCAGGCACTGAAGCTGTTTCCCATGAGGTATTTCCAATCTACTCCCTCTCCTGTGTTGCCACAACACACATCTATTTTTATCCCTCACTTACCAATTATTAGCTATTCATGATTGTTTTCCCTTCAGGCTGTCAACTTCAAGCTTCTCTGTGTTCAATTAAAAACAAATGCTTCTTGTGAAGGTACCGTTTTACATACCAGTTTGATTTCTGTTTCACTTCTTCCAAAGCGTTACAGACTAACAATTGCATTTTCAGGCTTTACTTTAGTATTTTACCCCATTACCTTCATTTCCTTAATTTCTTTATTTTTCATCATATTGTACTTCAACATATTTATGTAGTCAAATCAAATCCATTGTGAAATAAACTAGAGGTGGGTAAAAATAATGAAAATTGTTTGCTTTTAAATCAAACCAACTCTTATAATCTGTTTACCTTTTGTCTTTTTTTAATTTATTAAGTTCATAGTCTTATGTGTATGCATTTGGTGTTCTTGGATCACCAGAGGTGGTTTCAATGAGCGTGCTTAGAATTATGTAGATCTGACTGGTTAAATCACTAAGTTGTACAGCTGATGGTAATGTAAAATTGTGTGTCAATTATACTTAAATTTAAAAAAAAAACATTGAAAAGAAAGAATTATATAGATTTGTTCTGGGGTCATTTTTAAAACAACTGGTTTGATTTTGACCACATTTTTAAAAATGATTAATGGGTATCAAGGTACACCTTTTCATTTATGTGACATTGGACTACTATAAAATAAAACATCAATTATCAGAAACTTTCAAACAGATATATTATACTGACCATACCATCTTAGAGCATATTAAATCTTAAATATCCTCAGTAGGAGGATGAAGATTTGGACTCCATGTATGACTACCTTCTCCATTTTATCACTTAACCAGGCAACTGCCTATAAATAGTTGGAGAATTAGTTTCAATATGTATTGCAAGAAACTTCCTCAGTTCACCCCCATTCATATTAATATTTATTTCTCATCATGCCAAGTAGAGTACTTAAACATAGGTCTTCAATAGAAAAACTGTTTTTTTTCCTTTTTTTTTTAGAAACTGGGCTTTGAATAAGGACAGTGGATCAAGCCCCATTCATAATATTTCATGGATGTGTAAGTTACTTCCAATGTCTAAGCCCCAGTTTTCTCAGTTGCTAAATGTGGAGAGTAAAACGTATTCTTTCTAGCTGATACAGATGTTATGGTATCAAAGAGAATAAGGTAAGTGAATGTTCCATATTGACTTAACTGCATTATGTCAATGAAAGTTATTATTGTAGATCTATTAGATAATGATGAAAATCTATTATATATTAAAATAATTAAATGATTCCCTTCAGAACAATAACATAGTCTTTGTTCCCGTTCGAAGTTTGTCATAAATGGCTGAATGGGATAGGAGATTCTGTATGAAAAGTAATACCTAACCAAGAGAACACTTTGGAAGGGTTTGGTATTACTCAGCCCTTTCTGAACTTTGCTACAGTCAGAGAATGCAAAGGGTAGATTTGCTTAATGGTGGATCTCATAGATGTTAAAATTATGTGCCTAATAGACAGATTCAAGAGGATGTGTTCTATTTATGTGACACATTAGCTGTCTTTTCCCATTCACCAGAAGCCACTAGAGTTTTTGGTTGGAAACAAAACAAAACAAAACAAGACAAAAACAAGCTAGTGAATCACCAAATCCTTCAGCTATTCTGCTCTTAAAGGAGCAACCTACTAAATCAAACAGTCCCAAGGTGAATTGCCTCATGGCCCCAGATGGATGTCATTTATTAAATATTTGTTAATCTTTTCAAACGTAGAAAAATAAAAGTACACATCCAGCCCATGACTAACCTCTTGCAGGTAGCAAGGGCACCAGCAGCTGTTACACCTCAGAGGCCTGTGTACTGTAATCACCTCCCGACCTGAGTTATCCGTGATCTTTAGACTGCAAGATCGCAGCGTGGAACAGAAGGTACGATTAAAGCAGATGCTTTCCTCCACTGCAAAGTAAATTCTTTGTCCCAGGCTGTTTTTAATCTCATATTTGTTGGAAGTCTCAGTGCCAAGTATCACTAAGGGAGGAAAAAATAATTCATCAAAACAATGCTATTGCCTAGTATCATATCTTTAAATAAGTAAAGAAAAGAAAACGGAGTCACTGACTAATTATTAACTGTATGGTATCTTCTCCATGCAAATCTATTTCCATGCTCTAAAATTTGAGGGCTTAGCTATGGAAATCAAAGTACTGAGAACAAAGCTTTGCAATGATTAAATTTTGATTCCAGATATATGACCTACTTGGAACACATAGTGCCGCTTTTCAACTGAAGAAGCAAGTCTGAAAAGAATTGAATCCTAAAATGATCCTTCTATCATTGCTGTGGAATTTACTGGGACAACTCACAGCATAGTAATGGTTTTGTTTTAGGATCTATTTGGCTGTATATCTACAGCTATGTGCCATCCTGCCATCTGCTTATTACAATTTTGACATATTTTAGATATGTATAGAATATTAAGAATAAAAAATACTCAAGCAATCTGTATTCAGTTAGTCATCATTGTAAATCTGTGTATTGTTAAATAACAAGCCATTTGATGAATCACTGATTCAGTGATAAAACATTGGATTTTGTTCGATGGGTTTCTGTTATTTATTTTTGGTTTTGTTTCAAGTTTTTATTTAAATTCTAGTTAGTTAACATGCAGTGTAATATTAGTTCCAGGAGTAGAATGGGTTTTTGTTATTTAGTTTCAAGCTTGATTTCCATTTCTGAAATTACTAAAAAAATAAATTATTTACAAGCATGGAAATGACCAAACATCTTTTATTATTTTAAAATAAAAATAATGTTAGATCCCTGATAACAATATTACTAAAGACTTGGAGAGTTTTATGCTTTTATGTTTATCTGTATCAGACTAACAATTTGCTTTCCAGTATTTATTTTAAAAAGTAGACCTACTGAACTTTTTAATTTAATTTTATCAACATTTAACTTAATTGTTTATGGTGTATTTAAATGTAACAAAATTTCTGAAGCCTAAAATATTTTTAACAGTTTTAATAAGTATAGAATATAACATACTTACTTCCAAGAAGCTCCACCTGCTGGTGTATAATTATCAGGTCTAACTGTAAAGAATGACATAAAGGAAATAAAAAGCATTACATCACACTTTGAAAAGCTTTGGAGATATTACTATCAACCTATTTACCACATGAAATTCTGTAATTTTCATATTCTTTACTAGGAAGTGGTTGAAAACAGCTCACATTTTATAATGAAAACGGTATCTTTTGTATTCAAGTAAAAATAAAAAAATTACAAGAGTTTTGAAAATTCCAAGGCAGAATTGCCCAGAATAAGAATAAGAACTGTGGTTAACTCTGTGTTCTTTCTGTGATAAAGGGATAAAAGAGTAACTGTTAGAAATAATACTTGAAGATTTTTAAGCAGTCTCTAAATAATTATGCCTAAAAGTGTTTTAAACTCATTTTTTTAAACTCATTTTTTAAAGCAATGGTCTGAATGTCTGTCTCCCCTCTCCATCCTGCCTAAATCCTCTTTCACTCTCAACTCATTCCTCACAGAAATAAAATGTCTTTGTTAAAGCTGAGAGAGATCCTTCTATAAATTGTTCTCACTCATACCTTCCTCTGGATGAGAAAAAAAAAACAACCACAAGAAATCCTATTGATGCCTACAAAATATCCATTTAAGCAGAATAAGTTTTGCCACTAACAGCTGACATAATAAAATCTGCTTTATGTAATTAAAAATGAAGTTAGCTTACAGAGATAAAGTAACCATAGATAGTTAAGAAATAACTATATTTAAAAGTATACAATGCAAATATTTAAAGGAAATACTAAAATATGTTCTTGGAATGAATTTTATTTTTCGCTAAGGTAAATTCATGAACCATGAAGACCATTGTCTTCTCCAACACTTCATGTTCTATTTTGCCTCTGAATTTTACTTTATTCTCCCTTAACATTAATAAATTCCCTGGTAACCATTTAACTGAAATGTCATTAGTAATATTTGGTATTGATTGGGCATCATAAACCCAGAAAATCTGAAGTTACATTACTTCCTATATTCTCCTTGAATATCCTGAGGTGTAGGTAAAACTAATGCCTCATCCTCTATTTAAATCTTATTATTCCTAAGTGAGCTCATGTAGCCCTTTTTTTTAAGGTTCACAAAAAATATTTTCCATAAATAATTTATGATTTAAGAGGTTCTAAAACCTATTTTAACAATAATGACAATTTTTGAATATTAGAATCAATATTTTGTAGTGTATTATTATTAGTTCTGTTCTCTTTTGAGGCAAATGGAGAGTTGAGAGAAGAGAAAAGTTCAAAAAGGATATCCACGATTATTTAGCAGTGGGTCCGTTAGAGGTAACTTAGGTATGGAGAAGAACTATGGGGGCAAGACTGAAGTTTGAATCCAAGAACTTTAATGTTAGTGGCATCGATCAAGTTTTAGTCTTGAAATTTAGAGACTATCAATTGAGATCCACTGCACATTGGGAAGGAAAGTCGTACCCCTCTGCTTTTTAATAATAGTAGCTGTTTATTTAGTGGCTACCGGGAGGTAGTCACTGTGGTAGATATTTTGACATAGTGTTTGATTTAATCCTCATAAAAACTCAGAGAGGTAGACATCATTACATTTTATCCATGAAGAAACAATCCCAGAGGGAGTAAGTAGTTGGCCCAGGATCGTAGAGCTTGTAAAATTGTTGGGCAGGGATTTAGACACAGATCTTACTACTTGCCACCCATTTTGATGTGCTTTCTACTCTGTTGTTGTATTGGCATCACTAAACTCATCTTAGGAACTGGGATAAGCAATTCTTAAGTGATACTGTGGAACTTCTGAGTACCTTTTCTTCCTAGTTTGTCTACCCTTATACATGCCCCAATCTCTGTGATAATATTTGATTTGATCTATCTCTGTGAGCAAAGCCCCTGGATTTGAGGGTCTTGTTTTGTTCTTGTAGTTTCCTTCAAGTAGTCCTGGGCTCTTCTAAACTATGGTCCAAATGAGTCCTTTCCCTCCTTGGCTATTAAATAATGGGCTAGGAATTGTTGGCAACTTTAGACAGATTGGATCATATATTCAAGTATCAGGGCAAGTAAAGCACTGAAGTATGAAAACCATAGAGTGAAAATCTAATGAAAGCTTTGGATATATAGCTTAAGAATAAATTCTCATATATGATTTATCAGGTTTATAGGTAGCAGTGATTCCATTAAATATATGTACTTCAAAATAAATTGGATCTACACATGTGTCTTTGTAGAATTTAACTCACTACTTCTACCTCCAGGTAGGTGACTAAATTCTAATAATTATCATTTGACACTAATAGGATAAAATGATATTGACTTATGAATATGTTAATCCAGAGAGAAATCTCTAGTTTATTCTTAGGTTTAGCTCTATATGAATGGTGTAAATATACACACACATACATAGATATACATTCATATATATACATGTACATATATCATGTGTATATATGTATTTATGTTTATTTACATACCTGAAGTTTTATTGTCAAATTGTTAATGGAAACAAGATTTTCATTAGTCATAGGATGGACTTGATTAAAGGAAAATAAATGAGTTTTTACATTTTAACTTTGATTTTTTTAATTTAGAAGGATTTTTTCATATATTTTGTATGTTTTCCTGTTTATTGAAGGATGTACTATTTTCAAATATTCATTATCTATATATATATATATCTTACAGACTTGTGGTATAAAACATTTAAAATGCTCATTTATCCTGTTATAAGTACACTGCTTTAAAGTAAGCAAGTGTTCTTTTAGGATAAGGTGAATAAATTACCCTTCCCTTTGAAATAAACTATTCACCAATTTGTGGCCTATTTTTATTTCCTGAAAAAGATTACCAAAGGTATATGTCTGGAAAATTGACTTCATTTTAGAACTGAAGCCAGTGGGTTCATATCTCTATTTATGGAACGTAAAAAAAGAAATGTATTCATGTCAAGCATCTGGCTCCGGGTGTGTCATCATTCATGGATGGAAGAAGAATATGTGATGACCATATGTGATCATCAAACCTCAGCCCTCTGGCACTGGTATATCACTTTTATACTTGGCAAAACCTTGTCTGACAACATTCCCAAACAGCTTGCAGCAGTTAATCAACTCTAGTCAGCTATTACAGCTGATCCTTTCTGCAGATGGAAGATGGTAGGTTAGCTTTTCCAGCTCTTTTACATATCTCCCTGAGCTCTCCAGTCTCTGAAGTACATTTGTCTGCCAGTGGGTTTCTGGAGAAGGCATCTGCAATTATAAACATTTTCCCAGGAACATATGCTGCTTGCAGCTTAAACCCTATCAGGCATAGCAGAAATCTCTTGTACCTTAAGGGAATTAACACAGAGATTTGATTTTGATAAAGGAGATAGACTTTATAGTTTGAAAGAATGCCAAAGAAACTGAAAATAGCAGCAGATGTGCTGACATCTCAATATTAGCGTATTTCTAATCTTTTGCAGGATAAAATACAAAAGCAACATATATATATATATGTGTGTATATATATGGCTCTTTATGTGCCACATAATTCAGATGATGGTATTTCTTGATTGATTTATTATAAGGATTGAATCACTGCTCACCCTCCAATGACTATATATAATACTAATATAATCTTTTAAGCAAATCAGCCTGGAGATGAAACAGTATCAAAGACAACGATGTTAACTTGGTAATTTGCTTTCCCTTGCCTTTATAGCTACCTTTTGAGATTCAGTTGAAGACGCTGAGTTCTCAGATCATTACTGATGTCTCTCCTGTGTACTTAGATCCTTAACAACCTTTCTCTCCTCTACGCACCCGCACACATTATGATGGTGTGTTTATCTGGCTTTAGTACATAGCCTTGCCCTTTTTGTCAACATTTTTTGCAAGCCGATTAGGTTGCAGAATGTTTAGGTGAGAGAGCCTAGGTTTTATGCTTTTTATATGTCTTGATGATAGCAAGTACTCAATAAATATTCTTTAATTAAATAGCTGTAGGTGACTAGATGTGTCAGACAATTCCTTGAGGATACATTTGCTTATACCTTGAGCAATGAGCAAAAGGAGGATAAATGTGCTAAACAGCTCCATCAAAAATGTTTAGTGTCATCACTCTGCCAAATAAATAAGGATAATAGAAGTAGGAATAAAAAAGAATACATTTGTTTCTAAATAATAGAGATAATTTTTTTCATAATTTCATAATTTATACTGCTTTTCTCATTTTGGTAAGTGATTCGTTGAAGTTCTTCAACTGTGGTTGAAAAGCAAGAAACCAAGTCTGTATTCATTTTAAGGGGTAAGCGTGTGTAGAAATAAAGAGATAAAAACACCTGGCTTAAATATTCTAGACCAGGAGGGAGACTGCCTGGTGGAGGGAGAGCTGGCTGCCACACTTGGTTCCCTGGGTTGGGAAGTGAGACCTGAAAATTGTGGTCAGGGTCTGGAGCTCCAGGAAGAAAACCAGGCAAACCTCTACTTCTTTGGTTCTGCGCATCTGCAAAAGAATGAAAATCTCAGCCCATATTTAAATTTAGGCCATTTCATTGAGGTTTTTCTCATAGTATTTGTTACTTCTGAATTCAGAGGGTCAATAATCTCCTGAGTTTTCCCTACTTACGGTTGCCTTCACTTAACCCCTAAGCCAGAGAAAAAAGGAATGCGGAAGACAGCTGATAGAAGTTGTATGAAAATATTGGCAAAATAAATTCAGGCAAAATAAATGATTCCACAAAAATATATTTTTAAAAGCAAGTTAAACTGTTCAAAGAGCTGAAAAATTATAAACTTCAAAAGGAAAATAAATGGTAAAAAGAACTAGATATTCTCTACTCATAAAAAGATAAACATAGATAACAGTTTTGAACCATAATGACCAGTTTCAAGGCATATTCTCCCTTCTTCAGATACTATGAGGGTACCTTGTAATTGCTGAGAATATTTTGTCTCTTTTTATCAATCCTACTGTTGTGTCTAGGTTTAATTCAGTGGTCCTTACTCTTTAGGCTCTACCACAACCACCTGGAAGTCTTGTTAAAAGACAGATTCCTGGGCCCCACTCCAGAGTTTCTGATTCAGGAGTTGGCAGGAGTGAGGCTTCAGAATTTGCATGTCTCTTAAGTTCCCAGATGAGCTAATGCTGCTTCTCTGACCGTATTCTTTGAGAACTAATGGGTTAATTCTACATACTAGGAGAACATTCAAACTAATTTATGAGCTTAAGGACAGTATAATATCTAAGGAAACTTTGATTTCCCAGTATTTTGTATAAAAACATCCAAACTCTTTTGACAGTGTGAATCCCTTCGTAGCTTACTTAATATTACAAACAAGAAAATATTTACAGAATTCTAAAATGTTTGGTTTTGATTTTTAAATCACCTGTTTTCTATATTATTTCCAGGTAAAAATGTTCTAATTCTACTTATCTGCTAGATTAAAATATAGATATTTGCTATTTATCCTGCATTAGTCCGGAAACTGTAGAATTATGCATAAGATGTAATAATGTGTAGAAAAATCTTCTTTTTTTAAAAAAAATCATAAATTACTGCCTTTCTACTATCACTTTTCTTTTTTCTTTTTGCATGATTGCCTTTTAGATTTCTCCCTCATTAGATACTATTTTTTTCAAAGACTATCAGAGTTTTTATTCCTCATCTTTATTAATCCATAAATTATTGGAGTTCTCACAGTTGCATTCATTTAGTTTGATAATACTATGCTGTCTTAGATTGAGTGTAGGTATGGGTCAAGATCTGTGATAGATATTTTCAAATATTAGAGGGACCATTATGAAAACAATTCACACTATTCTAAAGACATATGAATGGGAAGGACAAGAAAAAGGGTCTACTATAAGGAGAAGTTTATAACAGCTGCACAGAGATTTGAGTAAGTACTCTCATTGTACTTATACTAAAGATAGAGTGACATCTATATAATTCACAGTAGATTAGAATGGTTTATCTCTCCCGAATTCATGTTAGTTGTGTGTATGTGGGGGTGTATTTTCCAGAATTTTTAAATCTCTAAAAAATAAATTTGAAGAAAGGGCTGAGTTTCCTTTGGTGATAGTAAATCCCCCACTATTAAGAGAATTCAAGCAGAGCTTCAATGAGTTCTTGGAGAGGGATAAAATAACAAAAAAGCCAGAACAAACTGGTGGAAGGAACATGGGCATCCAAGTAATGGTCCTTTGGACATTGACATAAACCATTTGTAGTAATAATCAACTCATTAAGTTTGTGTATACATGTAGTGTTAATGAGAAACAATTGCCAGGTGATTCATTTATTTATTTAACCTTCAGGTTGCAGGAGTGGATGAAGACAGGTGTTTAAGTTTTTATTGATCTGTGACATTTAGAATTTGGACATGCTTTAGTGTTAGGACCATAGGGAAAAAAAAAAAACTTATCATTTGGCCTCATTAAAATAGAGCTCCATATAGGGGCGCTTGGGTGGCTCAGTTGGTTAAGCTGCTGTCTCTTCACTTCTGTATGTGCTATGATCTCAGGGTTTGGGATCAAACCCCACATTGGGGCTCTGTGCTCAGGAGGGAGTTTGCTTCAGGACTCTCCCTCCCTCTGCCTTCCCACCCTTGTTCTCTCTCTCTAAAATAAATAAGTAAATCTATAACTAGATAACTAGTTATAAATAACTAGATAAATAACATAGAGTTCCACACCAATATTAGCAGTTTGCTTCTCCACAGGACCCATCCTGAACTTCTCAGATCTGGGCAGACAAAAAGCATAGGGGCTCAAGTACTCCTCCTCTTGGAGAAGTGGAGAAGTGCCCTGAACGGAACCTCCATCAACAAACTGGGGAGGAAGACTGTGTAACACCATGTCTAATTTGGGAGAGGACCCAAACGGCAAGGTTAACTGGAAATAGTAACATGGAACAAACAATTCTTTCTTTAGCTTAGTTCCAAGAGCACTGTTGTCATTGACTTTCAGAGAAAAATAGAGGTCAATTTATGATCTAGAGAGAACCAGTTCCTAATGATAAAATTTAAGATAGAAGTTCATCCTGGCTGTGAAGGTGTATGACTGTTGACCAAAAAGGGGACTTTATGGGATGCCAGAAATGTTCTATATTGTAATTTTATTGGTGGTTACACAAGCACATCCTTGTTTTAAAAAAATCATGAACTTAAGTTTGATGCTCTTTATGCAGTGGACTGTATGCATGTTATCCTTCAAATAAAAAAAGCACATACAGGGATCGATGTCGAATAATAGCTGGCAGAAGATCATTGGATATTCTCTCATCAATTGTGTTAGAAAGATTAGCAAATTACTTCAGTTCTATCTTGTAAGCTATATCTGCTGTGACAAAATGCAGATTATTGAGTGTCTTACAAGTGACTCTACATTCTGGATGCAGGTCTTTGGGTCCTTAGACCTCAAAGCAGGTCAAGAAGCAATGATGCCCTGGGGGCCCAGGGTAGATCATGTCAAAAGTCTGACTGGAGTCTCGGCCGGAAACTCTTGTCACCATGGTGACATCACTTGCTTCCTTTTCTGAGATTTCAGCTCATATTGAAACAGCTTTTAAAGATGGCTTCTGTTCAGTTTAGATCATCCTGGAAACTCCTGTCTCTCTCAAACTTAAAATTTGGGACCAACGTGTTCTTCAATTGTGTTTATTTATACTAAATCAAGGGACTTCAGACCACACAAGTGTTTCTTCACTTCTAATGGCTTCCAGTATTCAGACTGCTCTGGTTTAGTGGTGCTGATTCAACTGCCCACAAAATGTGTGAAATATCCAATGACTCTGAATTCTCTGGGAAATAATAATTGCCACTATCATTCATGAGCCAGAAGACTTTCATGATGTTATGAATAAGGTCCTGCAACATATTTGAAGAAAACTGTCTACCAAAATGTTTTAGGTAAATAATTGATGATAGTCTGATTAGCCCTCTCAAACCAGATTTCTGATTCAAAAGGGAGCTTTGTTTTCATTTCCTTTAAGTAGAATAGAGTCTCTAACAGATGTTTTGCCCACTTCATGTGTTAAATAATTTGAGTATGTTGCAGGAGTATTAGTTTTCCACCTGAAGTTTTGCCTCTAAGTTTAGTGGTGAGTTTTTATCATTACTGAACATCACTGTTTTTTTTTTTTGGTAGATTAATCATATTTTGATCTTACTATGCTTTCCAGTCACAAGTTTCTTCAAAGACTCAGACCACCAGTTAAAGAAGGAACGCCTTTGAATTTCTATCTGGCTTTGAATTTCTATCTACTCTTTTAAAAATGTATAACTAGCTTATAAATATTTCACATACTCTGCAACTCTTTACCTTACAGGCTACGGTTGTTGCTATAACTCTTATAAAGTGAAGAAGTGTTTTGGATTAAGTGTTGGTGTCAGTCTTAAATGAAAGAATAAGGCTTATCAAGATTTTTGTTGTTGTTGTTCATTTTCAAATATAAAAACGAGGCACGTGTATTAAAATTCATGATTTTTTTGTTTCATGTCTATAGTTTACAATTTGTTTCAGCTTTCTCCGTGATACTCAGGGACTGGTGTACATTAAATGTTGAAGGAAAATGAAAAGATTACCTCCTTTGTTCCATATTAAATAGCATCCCAAAGTGTGTTTTGATAAAGGAAACAAATAAGCATATGTACTTCTTTGAAAGCTTCATTAATTTAGTGGTGGATTTTTTTTGGTGGACTCTATTATCCTATTTGCAATTAGGTTAAAAGGTTTCTGCCAATTATACTAATCATAATTCCTCATGCTAAAACTTTTTATTACAGGCTAGAGTTTAATGGTTTGTTTTGATAATGGAGTGAAACACATTATAATCTCATTTTTATAAATTTCACAAGTGTTTTTAGTGAGATTGAAACTTATTGCCATCAAAAACAACCCTATCTCTTGTCTTTTGAGAAGTTATTTAAAGTAAGACAGAACTAATGATATTTATGCAGTTTTAGAAATTTGAGGCAAAAATTCCCAGCTTCCTGTCCAACAAAGTCCCCAATTAATCTACTTACTTAGATTAGTTATTTTCTGTTTGCTTTTTTATATATTATTTACTGTCAAAGAATTTTGGGAGATTTTTTTCATAATTTTGTAATATTTACTTCTAGTCCATTAAATTATTAGAATTTACCAACAACACATATTGAATTCTTTGTAAGTGGCTATATCACAACAAGTGGTGAATTTAAAAATACCAAACTGTACTTTAACACTTTTTAACTTATGTGTGAAAAGTTTTCTTCAAATCCTTTTAAACTTGGAATACCAACCTGTCCTTGTGTTTGGTATTAAATACTGCCCTTCTAAATTCTGCTATGCAGCTTTTCTTATTAATTCACTAGATTTATATTCATGATAACTAAAACATTGTTTTTATCTTAACTTTTACCTTCAATCAGATAGTGTTTCTTTTTTAATTTAATGGAACATTTTCCTTGAAGTTAAAAATTCCAGTCTTCAAAATTGATAAATGACAGATTTCCAAGTGTCGACCTCACTGATTGTAAAATCCCTACAACTGAGTACTTTCAGTCATAAATAAGGAAAAATTTATTAGCTAACTATATTTACTCTTACCTTTAGAGGCCATGAAGATGTTTGAGTCACTTCTTCAAAGGCAGCTGGGTTAAAAGAAAAGGCTTTTCTTGTTGCAGCAAGGAGAAAAAACACAGCATGCATAAAAACTTCAGAAGGTGTCTGTGTACTTCATGTCAGCTTACAAATAACAGAGGAAGTGAGTGCCTTACTGTATCCAGAGTGATGTATTTTACCACTTCGGACAACAGAGGGAGACGAAGCTATCAGCAAAGGTAAACGCAAATCATCATACTCTCAGGGTTTGAAGGAACAATATGAATATAATAAAAAGAGGAAAGGAAAATATGCAAAACTCATTTTAAGAGTCTTGTATTCATGTAGATATTGTTTTTTTTTAATATTTCTTTGAATGAATATATATATGCCTTTGCTTTCACTATTATATAAAAAATACTCTATTTTTCTAGTTTCTAGAAATCTCCTGGGCTAGAGTCTATGATACATTATTCCATCCTCTGTAAGTTTCTGACTGTTATAAACACAAAATTTTATATTTTGAAAATTAACTTTAATATTATTTCTCTCTCAGGATTTCTTCACATTCCCTCCCCCAAAAGCAAAGAAGCAAGAAGAGAATTATTCCTTATGATTTGTATAATAAGTAAATCTATGATTTCATTTCTAATTGAATTTGTTAAGTCAGAGGAATCTGAAAATACAAACCTTCAATAACCTCACAAAGTTAATGGAAACATACAGGTGATATTTAACTACATTGTATACTGGGGGAGAAAAGAAAGCATTATCACCTTGACTCGACAGCTCATCTTCCTCAATGCAGGTGACCAGGTAGCCATGGAGATTTTGCTTCCAAGACAATTGCCCTGGATGGCATGATTTGCAAAGGTTGAACTTTCAAGATATGCTACATTATAAGTAACACTGTCTACTTCTAAAAATAGCTAAGTGACCTGATAAGCCATGGAGCATGATGAAAAATTGTAGTCAGCCTCACAGCTTGTTGATAGCCAAAAGTTTATGTTCTTATTGGCAAAGAGATATTTCTTTTTATTGTTGTGACTGTTTTGAAGTATTTGGGGTTGAAGAATTGCCATTACCTGACTTGTCATTTTGCAGAAAAGGTGAATAAATATAATTATTTGTTAAAGATTTATTTATTTATTTGAGAGAGAGAGAGAGAGTGTACACTGTCAAGCAGACTCCCAGCTGAGAGGGGCTAGGTCTCAAGACCCAGGGATCATGACCTGAGACAAAATCAAGAGTTGGAGGCTTAATTAACTGAGCCACCCAAGTGCCCCAATATGATTAGTATTTTCATTAAATTATATGTTTCCTAGATTTCTTACTATTTTTTATGGGCATTTGAAGAAATATTATTCCAAAGAAACTAAGTTGTTTTAACACTATCAAACTTGATGTTTTAATTTATGGCCATAATGGACAAATTAAATTTGATTTTCCACAGAGCACCAATTTTGGAATGAGAATCTGAGTGAATTAAATATGTATTTTGGCCTGTACAGTCCAACCATCCATGTATGTGGATATGGCCATATGACTGACTCCTGGAATCTTTCAGTATTTAACCTGCAAGGGAGAACATCCAGGTCACTTAACCTGGTGTAGTGTAGGGACTGCCCATTTCTTTCTTCACTCTTTCTCTCTCTGTCCTCCCCAAAACAGCACAGACACTGTTTTTTCTTTCCAAAGACCCAGCAGATACCAATCTGAGGTTTCCCCCACCTTCCATTCCTTTATGTTTCCCAGCCTTTCTCAAATAGAGGCTCACAAATCGTCCTGATGGACCTCTGGAACATTCGAGTGTCCTACTGTTCAGTGCTTCTGTAGCCAGGTGGTGTTGCTCCAACTGGCTTCGGCTTCTCTCCTGCGGTCTTTGCTGTTGTCATTTCAATTCCAGCTGCATGGCGCCCTCAATCCCCCTCCCCATCTCCTGGCACCTGTTGCCTCCGCAGAAGCACACAGAACCCTCACATCCACCTCTCTGCTCTGTGTGCTCTGAAGCCCTGGACTGTTTCAAGCAGCATTAAAACCAGTTTCCCTTTGCTATCAGGCTGCAGCTTTCTGGTTTGCTGGTTTGATGCCACGAAATACAGCCAATACAAGGTGGGCGTGTCCAAAAGACATAACCCGGGGCTTGAAGACCACACAGTGGCATTCGTACAAAAAAGGAGACTTAAAAATGAGTATCAGAAAACGTAAGTCAATGGGCCTGCCCCTTCTTAGGACACAATCCTCTCCTGAGCCTTTGTTCTGCAGCTCTGCTGCTTGAACATTCTCCTTTTCTCAGGATGTTCTGCCCCACCTGTCCTTGTCCCTTCTAAAAGAAGGGCCTCTATACCCACCCCCAACTTCAGCTCCAGCCAAAAGGAAATGGAAAAATATAAAATTATCCCCTACCCATGGCCTTTCTGCAGGACATATCAGAGATCTTCCCAAAGATCTGTTTATTCAATATTACATCCTTTTAAGTTTCCCCATTATTTATTTAATAGTTAGATACTTGACTCAAATTCTCATGTCTGAAGAGACTCACCAAAATACTGTCTCAGTAGAAAGGGAGAGACTACACATTAATTAAATCTATCTAGTGGGAGATAAGCTCCCCGTTATGACAAAAACAGGATTATGCTTCAGACAGCATCTGCTGGGGAAAGGATGAGGAATGGAGTAGCATATAAGCCTATAGGTCTGGGGCAGGACCAAGGACCAAGTACTGAGAATAATTAGCTTTAGGAATATTTCATGGTTATTTTTGTTTTACTATGAAATTATGTATTCCTAAAAATTAAATACATACACATATAAACATATATATATGTATGTACCTACATAATCAAATATATATATATATATACATACATATGGAATGAGAGGGAATCATTTTTTTATTAATTTATATAAATATTACTGAAATTAATTCCGAAACATATTTTATTCATTTGAAATTATGTTTTCTAAAATTCATTATAATACATGAAGTTACATTTGCTTTTAACCACTCCCTTTTAGCATTTGGTTAAAAGCAAATGTAACTTCATTATTATAATGAATTTTAGAAAACATAATTTCAAGTGAATAAAATATGTTTTGGAATTAATTTCAGTAATATTTATATAAATTCATGTATTATATCATATATCATGTATTATAATTAATGTTATTTCTTTTTATGGATACTATGGATATACATTTTATTACATTTTATATTATTACATTTTTGGCCACTGTCCTTTTAATGGGAATTTTGATTATTTCCATGATATAAGACAATGGTTTTTATGCACATGTATGGCAGTCTTTTTAAAAATTTTTTTAATTTTTTATTTTTTATAAACATACATTTTTATCCCCACAGGTCTGTGAATCACCAGGTTTACACACTTCACAGCACTCACCAAAGCACATACCCTCCCCAATGTCCATAATCCCACCTCCTTCTCCTAACCCCCCTCCCCCCAGCAACCCTCAGTTTGTTTTGTGAGATTAAGAGTCACTTATGGTTTGTCTCCCTCCCAATTCCATCTTGTTTCATTGATTCTTCTTCTACCCACTTAAGCATGGGGGCTTATATGGCAGTCTTTTGAAGGTATATATCAAGAAATGAAAATGCTGGCTTATGGAGTATGAAGATTCTAATTTTTACTAAGAATCATTACAGAATTTACCAAGTACTAAGCAAATACTAAGAAATTACTAAGTATCACTAAAGATCGTTGGAGAATTGACCTCCAGTGAGCTTGTACCAATTTACCTTCCCAACAGTAATTGGTAAGTGCTCCCATTTCCACATAGTCCTTCTAACATTGGTGTGGGTAGTAGAGGGGGGAATTAACTAGGGACTCCAAAATACTGATATATAAGAAGTCAACATCTAGAAGTCTGAACTACATTTTAACTAAGTAATGTGAACACTTTTGTTGCATGTATTTGTATTTTCAGCTATTCCCATCATACCATACCATGTAAGAATAATTAATAACAAATTTTACGAATAACTGGCTAGAACAATAACATTATTAATGTAAACTTGGGGAATGTTCTTTTCTAGGTATGTGTACCTCTTACTTCTGTAGCCATTTATCCATACTTTGTGAATTTTCTATCAAAGTGCATTTCTTTACAAACTTATTCAAATCTGTCCTTTTGAGGCAATGCTTTATTCATTCATCCAATAAACATGTATTAACTTCTTACTATGTGCATAGCATTATAGAGTATACTCAGCTGTAATGATATGGCCTCCACTGGGGGATTGTGTATGCCAGTGGAGTATCACAATATAGGATTGCAATATTCTTTTTATTTTTTAAAACTAAGAGTAAGTTACAACCTCTTGAAAATAAAATGGTGTAACTTATCCTCTCTGAAAAGTGAAACTAACTGGAATCAATAATGCATCATTCAAAAGAGCAATTCCTTGTTTCATACACATCTAATTTTCCTTTCCTCTGTTCCTTTAAAAAGGGAAAATAATACCAGTAAGATATTTTTTCTTAAATAATGAAAGGATAGTAAACTGGATCATGCCTCTTAGCTGTTAATAAAAGGTGGATTTCTGGGTGCCTGAGTGGCTCAGTGAGTTAAGCTGCTGCCTTCGGCTCAGGTCATGATCTCGGGGTCCTGGGATCGAGCCCCGCATTGGGCTCTCAGCTCGGCAGGGAGCCTGCTTCCCTCTCTCTCTCTCCCTCTGCCTGCCTCTCTGCCTACTTGTGATCTATCTCTGTCAAATAAATAAATACATCTTTAAAAATAAATAAATAAATAGTGCATTTCTTACCCCTGCTCATTCTTCATATTTAAAAAGATATTGATCCAGAGGATTAGAAGAAAAGGAAAAGGATCCTGGATACAGAGAAGAATCTGTGAAACTAAGATAAAGCTGGTTCTGGAGCAGATCTAGAGGGGTCCGCGTTCACCAAGATGACATGGAAAAGACTCCTCATTTAGAGTCCTGTGCACAGACTCCTTGGGACAGATGGCCCCCCATAATCAGTAGATGGTAAAGCCCAAGGCAGAAGCAAAAGTTTAATTTGTGTATAGAAGTTCTTCCTAAATTTTCAGCCTTATTTATTTTCTTCAGTTGGAACTAAGTTAAGCAGAATGGAGTTCTTTGAAGTATCCTGCGTTTTTTGTGCTTTGTCTTCAGGCATTTGCCTGATCTCTTATACATAATGCAAACTTTTAATAGTCCATAATGGTTTTTTCCTTTAAAGAGTCTTAAAGTAGGGGGAATTCTGACAGCTTCTTTCATTCCAGGGTATATTACTAGGAAAAGAGATTAAATTACAAGCAGAAAACTTGTACAAATATATGGCATATCAACAACTACTTATTTAGATGTCCTTCAAGAGGTATGTTTATGCGTGTATCTGAGAGAGAGAGAGGAAATTGAAGAGACAGAGCCAGAGAGAGACAGAAAGAGGGAGAGAGGGAGAGAGAGCGAGGGAAATTGAAGCTACAAAGTAGATGGAGGAGAATTAAAATGTTAAAAATCTTCAGAGACCTCAGTGTTCCCCACCAACAGCTACTTCGTCGTTTTGAAAATCTCTTGACTTCTACCATTATTTTACATATACTTACCTTGTACCTTGCTCCTTGTGGTCACTTTGTCCTCCCAACATCTGCCTGCATGTCAGCCATCACCAAAATCCTGCACCAAAGCCTTCGGTCGCTGCAGCTGACAGCCCAGCAGTGCTCTGCATACAGCTGCCTCCCCTGACAGCAGCCATAACATGCACCGCAAGTGCGGCTGCAGTTCAGCGTCAGCTAGAGCACAGACGCTGGGTTCTGCAGCACATCTTCTCCTTCGCATTCCCAGCTGTGAAAATAAGCTCCAGCAAGCCTGGATCCCCCCCCCAAGAGCACTGTTCCCAAGAAACTGTGATAATGATTACAACAAATATCCATGAACCATATAGGCAAAGTCCATTAATTTATGCTCCATAGTACGTGCTTAGTGTTTCCTCTGCTGCTCTGCATAGACTAAATCATCCAGAGAATGTTCCTGCATTTAAATGCATGCTTTGCGAAGTGGTGGCTGAAAGTGGGATGCGTTCCATTGGACATGGAGAATTTTGCTTGGCTGAATGGGGGTGGAGAAGGAAGGCCTGTTTTTGTTAACTCGCATCCTTTCTTTTTGTTGGTGGTGCCTCATGCAGGGCCTGACCTGTTGTGGGCATTCGTGGAATGTTAACTGCAGGAATGATGGAATCCAAGTCACCAAGAGCCTTGTCTCTTGTTTGGACCATCTTCTTTCTGTTATTTTGCCTACAGACAAATGTAGGAACTGTGAAGAGTGGATGAGAATTATGATCATGCTCCTGACTTCAAGTTGTGATTTGAATAAGATTTATACAAGTAAGCTATGGTGTTTGGGGCATGTCTAGAAATAACTCTGTGTTTGCCTAAGTGAAGTATATTTATGCTTTGCGTGATTTTGTTTTTTTCTTTTGAACTCTCCTTAGTCATGTTTTTCTCAGGTCACTAAGTAGATTCTACTGCAACAGAAATATATTTTGTCAATATAAATGTATTTTGAGCCACATATGTAATTTAAACTTTTCTAGAAGCTACATCAAAATTCACAAGCAGGGGAAGTTAATTTAAATAATATATTTTATTTAACCAGCTATTTCAAACATAAAATTTCAACATGTGGCATTCTCCAATTTCCAAGGGCTCAGTATCCACATGTGGCTAGTAATTACTGTATTGGACATGAGACTCCTAGTGTATTTTTCCAGCAAAAGATTTGGCTGGTGGCAGCTGAAAGGTTGTTTATCAATCTTATTTGTTTATTTAAATACATATAAGCTTTAAGATAATTTTGAACTTCAGTTTTTTAATTTATATATTTTAAAATAAAAGTAGCACATTGATATGGAAAACAAATTCAGGTTACACTGGAAATTATAAAATAAAGGTTATCTTCTTTCCCACACCAGTTTGTTCTCCCCAGATAATTAGTGTGAACTCTTGTGTCCATATTTTCGGGTCAAAAAAATATGCTTATAATATGAGAATATCTTTATCTATCCCTATGAAATCTTATACAAACAGACCTGTACTGTGCTCAGCTTCAATAGTAAACAGAGAAAAATAGAATGTGATATCATTATATACTGCTTAGAATGGCAAAAATTAGAAGAACTGACACTACCAAGTGATGCCAGACACGGAGCAATGTTAACTCTTTTATGAGTATGTGTTTTGCTACCATACGTTGGAAACAGTTTGACATTATTTAATATGTTTGAAGAGACACATATTCAATGCCCTAGCGATTCCATTTCTAGGTATATAGGTATATAGGGGTATATAACCCCGAAGAAACACTTGCTCATCTACAGCATGAGATATATGTAAGAATGCTCATAGAAGCATCCATCATTATAACCCCAAATTGGAAAAAAAAACGTTGGTTGGTAAACTGGTGCCCTACCACAGAGAGCAAGGAGAGACCAAAGAAAGAGGCAGACCACTCCTGATTGGTAGGTGGTAGTTTGAATAAGCAATGGAATTTACTTGCAAGGCTTGTCTTGGGCTACTGCAGGACGAGTAGATCCCTGCATCTTCCTGCCAGATTCTTAGGTGTATATAGAGGTCTTAACTGGGTCTAGTCACCTATACCATCCAGATGGTCTCAATACCTTCCTCTCTCAAGACTGTGTTGCTGGGGCAGGGTAAGCAGGAGGCACATTCCAAGGACTGGGGAGGGAACTTCTGTCAGGGACTAGCTTGAAGGTCACCCCACCCAGAGATTATAGCCTGTTGGTGACCCCCTTTAGCACAACGGCAATGTTCACTCAAAAAAATTGATAGTTTCACACTTATATAATGAAATATTACACATAAAGTGAATAAACTGCAGCTATTTGGATGTAATATGTGTATTTCTTTCGATCATGACATTGAATACAAGAAGAAAGTCACACACACAAAAAAACTTATGTAGGGTGATTCCATTTCTATAAAATTTGAAAGAGGTTAAACCAAAGGCACACAGAGGTACTAAAACTTTACTTAAAAAAAAATACAGCAAATATCAGATTTGTAGTTACCTTTAGGGAGGAGAGAAAAATATGTAAACAGGCAGAGACCTACAAGAGGATCTTTAGGTCCTGGAAACATGCTAATTTTTAACTGGTGTGGTGTTTATACTGGTGCTGGCACTCTAGAGAGGAAGCTGGTAGTATTTGATTATATACTAAAGTACGTACTTCAGTGAAATTCTTCCACAGGTCCATAAAGGGACACTCATGACAGTGAACAGTTGAAGGCAACTCAGGTGTCCATAACTGGGACAATGTATAAGCAAAACATGATAGATACCTGCTGTGGAATAGCATATAGCTATTAGAAGTAATTTATTAGGTATACACACATTAACTGGCATAAGTAGTGGCAAAAGTGTTTAATTAAAAAAAAAAAAGAAAGAAAGAACAGAACAAAGTTTATTCAGTTGTTGGGGATTTACTGATACTGCTTTTCTTTTCTCAATGATTTTGGACCTTGGCTCTCTGTCACATTTTCCAACGCTATTTCTATCTTATATCTTGAAAAATAGAATACACACATAAATGATCCCCCAAATTTAATGCCTTTTTACCTTCCTCCAGTGATCTTGTTTCCTATTCTACCTCAGTCTACCTTAAAAGAAGATGTATCTTTTACAGGTATATCTTAGCTATTTTTTTTTAAAGATTTTATTTATTTATTCATTTGAGAGAGAATGAGTGAGAGAGAGCATGAGAGAGGAGAAGGTCAGAGGGAGAAGCCGACTCCCCAAGGAGCAGGGAGCCGGATGTGGGACTTGATCCTGGAAGTCCGGGATCATGACCTGAGCCGAAGGCAGCCGCTCAACCAACTGAGCCACCCAGGCGCCCTATCTTAGTTATTTTTATAACTAGTAAGTGCAGTCCTTCCATAATGTCAAATTCATGTAGCCTGTCCTCTATTTCTGGCTCATTCTCTCCGGTACTTTCACGGAAACAAACTTTTGATACACCAGCGCCTTCAATCCTACCCATCATTGCTTCCCTTTGATGTCTTCATTCTCTTGCTCATCCAGCCTGAATTCCATGGAGAACTGTTATAATTACATCCCTGAATATACACATTTCTTATTTCATAATACCCACTTGGCCAAAAAAAAAAAAAAAATCCTGGCTCAGTCCAACTCTTCTATTCTAGGCCTGAACCTAAACACATACAAAGGACACCAAAAAATGATTCTTAGTTTCACTTTTTTTTATATTTATGATCTCAAAATCAAGTGGCTCTCAATGTTGCCAGATTATTATTTCCTTGACCCTCTTGGATGACTATTTCATACCTTCTCTCAAAGAAGCATCAGTGCCTTTTTTCCTATCTTGTTCTCAGCTTCTAATTGTGCAGCCAAGTTCACTGAGAAAATGGGAGCAATCAGAAGATGACTTCACAGGCACGTTGTTGGCTCAGTGGGTTAAGACTCTGCCTTCAGATCAGGTCATGATCTTAGGGTTCTGGGATTGAGCTCCACATCGGGCTCTCTGCTCTGCGAGGAACTTTCTTCCCCTTCTCACTCTGCCTGCCTCTCTGTGATCTACTTCCTGATCTACTGCCTGCCTCTCCTTGTGATTTCTCTGTGTGTGTCAAATAAATAAATTAATTTTAAAAAAAGATAATTAAAAGAAATTCCCACTACCATAGGTAGTCACCTGCCAACAACACCTGTGCACAGAGTCTGTCTTCCGCCATGTGGCCATACATAATTCATCCACGTTGCTCCCTGCAAGTGTGTACTGCATCTCAGCCTCTCTTGCAAACTCAAGGACCCTCAACTAGTATTTTCCTCCTTTCTCTCTCATATCAAGTGTTTGTTCTTCGCATTACTGTACAAACTGCCATAATGACTTCCACATTAAATTTTTCTTTATTTGACTCACTCCTCTACCAGCCATAGCTCATTTCTCTTCTTCTTTTCATAGCAAAACTCCTCCAAAAGAATTTCTGTATTTGCAGCCTGTGATGTCTGACCTTCTGTGTCCTCCCAAACCACTCCACGCAGGCTTTGGCTTTAACCATTCCACAATTAACTACTTTTGTTAAGGTTGAAGGTAATTCCTATATTCTTAAACCCAGTCATTAATTCCTGGTTTTCCTTTTCTCCTTTTGCTTGACCTACTGGCAGTGCTTGACAGAGTTGATCATACCCTCTCCTTTATACACTTTCCTTAAGAGGTTTTTTTGCCTTTTTTTTTTTTTTTTTTTTTTTTTTTTTTTTTTAGTGATCACTACTCAGGTCTGTTTTGCTGATGATACCTCCTGTTTCAAATGTCTTTTTTTGGAGTACTCCAAACCTAAATCCTTAATCATTTTCCCCCATATCTTGTATACATGTGATTACTCCAAAATATATTTCTAGCTCAGGCTATGCTTCTGAACTGCGTACTTGTAAAACAACATCTCAGACTCAGGTTCAAACTGAACTCCTGATCTGCTTTACCCATCTAGTCTATGATAATCTTTACCTCTCTAGTTAGGCCAAATCTTGTGGGTCATTCTTGATTCCTCTCTTTACTTACACATTCTGTTTCATACAGGGAATTCTTTGACCCTTTCTTCAAAATCTATCAAGAATCCAACCAGTTCTTACCAACATACTTCCGTCTTAGTCCAGCCACGATAATCATAGGACTGGATTATTATGGTAGTCTCATAAATGGACCCTGTTTCTACCCTGGTCCCCAGTAGTTAATTCTCAATGCAACAGCAAGAATGACCCTTTGAAAACATAGGATCAGATCACTCCTCTCCTCAAACCTTGGAATGATCTAGAAAGACCCTGTACCATCTGTCACATCTGATCCTCTTCCCTTTATTCACTCTAGTTTAGTCTATTTTAATCTATTCATTTTAATCTATTTAGTCTATTCACTCTATTTACTCTATTTATTTTGTTATTTCTAGACCATATCTGGGATTCTTTTCCTTTAGTTTTGCTCAAAACATTCCTTCTAATTGGAATATTCTTTTGCAAGATATTTGCAGGTTAACGCCCTCTTCTCATTTACGTTTTTGCCTAAATATCACTTTTAGACAAAGTCTTTACTAATCACCATATATAATATTCTTACACAACCGCCATCCCCCAGAAGTCCAGCAGTTTCTTTTCCTTTCTTGGCTTGAAAATTATAGACTCTATTTCTATTCTTTAGAGCCTAACTTTACATATTGGTCATGTGTATATAATAAAGTATAAAGTTATTTTCCATAACTATGTAGCTTAATAACATTTGGTCTTAGTTCTATATATAAAACGTTCAATGCTTAGCCCTTTACTATAGTTTCACTGTATTATGATTGGTGGCTACATGTGTCTTCATGTTGTGTTTTTATAAAGGGCTCCTGGGATTGTGTTTTATGAATTCATGCATATTTGAAAATTTCTTTCTGTTGTCTTTACACTTGCTTGACAGATTGGCTGGGTATAACACTTATGAGTTATGTTTCATCTCCCCTTAGAACTTTGTAGATTCTGCTTCTATTTTTTTTTTTTAAATATTTATGTGGTTGTCCTAAGACAATAGGCATTTCCTGCTTTGTAAATTCCTTGCTTTCCTTGCCTACATGACTGAAGAATTCTTTCTTTAGCCTCGCACTTCACAAAGTTGACTATTACGTGTTAGATGGCTGTTTGTTTTGTCGCAGTGCTGTAGGAAAGCATGTAATCCTTTGATCCTTGCATTCCTATACTCCTTTATGTAAGGAAAATTTCTTTTAAGAACATTTTTTTCTGTTCCATTAGTTGTTGGTCTCCACTTCAGACACAAGTATTCTCCTAGGTTTCTTCATTATCACTTGCTCTGTTTTATTACCTCCTTTTAATTGTTTTAAGCACTTTGTTTTCTCTTGTGTTCACATTATTGTTTCAAGAATCTATTATCATTCCTATTATTAATTTTTCTATATAACTTCTTTTAATCTAGTTACCTGAGTTACCTGTTAGTTTCAGATGATTTCTGTGTTCTGTAATGCTGTTTCTGCTCCCTCAATTTGGTCTTTTAGCTCCCCATTTTCCTATTATTAAGCTGTTTTACCATGGTAAACTTAGTATATTGATATCTTGGATCTGTGTTTTCTTTAAATTCTTCTTTGGCAAAAGCAGTTAGATATTTTTCTTTCTTAGGTGACTTTTTCTTTAAAAGTTGTTTTTTTAAAAATTTCATTTTACTTACACAACTGTTTCTTCCTCTCTCTGCTTCCACCAGTGTCTTTCCTTTCTCCCTTTCTTTCATCTCTCTCTCTCTTCCCCACTTTATTCCTTTTTTTTTTCCCCACCCTTTCAATAGCCTTTTGCAGTGCTAACATGCTTCTTTCTTTCATCCATCTCTGTCATGACCTTCTGATTCCTTTGATGCAGTGTGGATAAATCCTCGATGATTTTCCTTTCCAACCTGATATGAAATTCACAGAGCTTCAGTTCAACTCTCACTATTTTGCAATCTGTTACTTTTATGTAGCATCTGATCATGAAAGTCAAGAGGAGAATTCAGCCTGGACTCTATGATATCTTATTCAGAGGCTTTGGTCTCTGGGCCCCTTTTTCCATTTTTGTGAAATATTTTGTATCAAGTTTCAGTGTTCTAAGTTGCTATGTATCCCGTTTCTGTTCTGTGGTGGATAACCTTCCATACCAAGTAAAGTGGGATCCTACAGCCCTCCTTTGCTTCTGAGATGATTAGGCAGGTTAGTTCTCTTGTCACTTCCTCCAGCAGCCATTGCCATATACTTCCCAACCACTGAGACAGAAATACAGCTGGAAACTTGCTTTTGCCCACACAATTTCCAGAATGATTAGTGTACTGCCTGTGGCCATTAGAGTTTAAGGGATTGGGACACTGCATGGTAAAGGTGAACAAGAGACTGCAGTTAAGGTGTATAGACCCATGGCCTTTGGTGTAGCCATTTCACTAGGCTTCATTCCCTTTTCCCAGACAATCTGCCTTGCTTTTTAATTCCTTGTCTTTGACTGCTTTGCCTCCTGGCTGGACACAATTCTGGGAAATAGAATTCATTTTATTTTTCTTACAAACATCCTTCTAGCTGGGGAAATCTAAATGAATAGTCTTAGATATTTTTCTTATTTCTTATGAGACTCTGATGTGGTAGGGAGGGGCTATATAAACCTTTTGTTTACATTTTTTCTAACCCTGACTAAGCAACACTTCAATATGCCCTTCAAAGAAAATATTTTAAAATCATGGGATTCAAGGCACAGAAAGAGATCTTAAAACCATAGTTTCCTAACCAGTAACCTTGGTAGCTTTCAATTTCTGTGTAATTTTTGATAGTAAGTACTAATATTTACTTGTCAAGAAGAAAAGCAAGTTGAAAAAAAATGTTATGACTGAGTTACAACTAGTTACAGAGATATTCTCTGACTCTGAAATTCTTACTGCCCTTCTAACTATATTTCTATTATACTTTTTTTTCCTGCTAAATCCCACAACATAATGCAGAGATGTCAAAAATACTTATTTCAGTCTTTTGGGTCATTTATGATTTAAGTAAACTAGTATTTTTAATGCTAATTTTTTAAAGTTCTTTATAAACAATTTAACATATTTTGGCCAGTTAATTAGGAGCAGTGATTTTGATTCACAGTTTTGTGCTGTTATAAATTGAGAGATTCTGTCCAGGTTTTTTTTATGAAGGAGCAAAGGGATGTTTCATTAAATTTCAAAGGCCTGTCTTGTGTCTGACCATCAATGTGCTATTATTACACTTAATGTCTTGTTCTTCATGAGGGAAATCTTTTTCTTTTTTAATCCCCTGTCACTTTCCAAATCATCATTTTTGAGAATCTACCAATCAAAGGAAATTGTGATTCTTTGAGCCTCTCAGCTGTACTCTTTGTTACCATGGAAACCACGCCAAACTGTTACCATGGTAACCTTCCTGAAACCATGATTTCTCTCATTATCAGTTTTTCCTAAGATTAATAAATTCATTGGAAGTTTAACATAAATAATGCTGTATTTGTGTATCATTTAGGGTTCATTTTTAACTCTCACTTATTTTAAATTATATATAGCTGAATGTATGGTTCATGATGGAGGAACAAGCATGCTCAGGTGGCAATATTTTAAGCAATTGATTGAATGTCTGAGGAGAATTAATTTGACCTTGCTGCTGAGAATATTTTCTCTTTAGTGGCATGTATTTAGTAGCTTAAGGTACTTTTTCCCCACATACAGCTTGGCTCTGCAGTATTATATGCCTTGATATTATAAACAGCATTTTTGGTCTTCAGTTTGTATAATCCTACAGATAAAACACAGAGGACATGGTTATGGATAAATAACAAAAGGTAAATTATAGATATCTTGGGAACATAAAAGCAATTGTATCTTTATGTATTTAATGTGTGGTGAAAGAAAGTGTGATTTGATTAATATAATCTTTTTTTTTTTAATTTGACAGAGATCACAAGTAGGCAGAGAGGCAGGCGGGGTGGGGTGGGGTGGGGGGTTGGGGGGGGAAGCAGGCTCCCTGCTGAGCAGAGAGCCTGATGCAGGCCTCGGATCTCAGGACCCTGAGATCATGACCTTGAGCTGAAGGCAGAGGCTTTAACCCACTGAGCCACCCAGGCGCCCAGAAAGTGTGATTTGATTAAAGAGCTAATTTGATATTGTTAGGAGTCAATTGCTACTGTTTAAATGGGTAATTCAGGAAACTGAATAAACATACTTCAGAATAATTTTATAAATATTTTCAGATATTTATAATATTTAAATATTTGAATATTTTAAATAGTTTAAAAATATCTTCTGATATGCATCCAAAGGGAGAAAAATTAAATAGTTAAAAAGAAAAGGGGACCAGGATTGGAGGTTAGATTATAAAATCCATTATTTTAAACTTTTTTATGGTTTGATGTTTATGTTTTATATGCTAACCATTATAAATAAGGATCAAATCAAGATTTTTGTTCTGTAGTTTTGAGTGGTATTTTTTTTTTTTTTTTTAAAGATTTTATTTATTTATTTGACAGAGAGAGATGACAAGTAGATGGAGAGAGAGGCAGGCAGAGAGAGAGAGACGGAAGCAGGCTCCTTGCTGAGCAGAGAGCCCGATATGGGACTTGATCCCAGGACCCTGAGATCGTGACCTGAGCCGAAGGCAGCGGCTTAAACCACTGAGCCACCCAGGCGCCCTTGAGTGGTATTTTTCACATAAAAAGGAATGTCTAAGAATTTTTATTTCTTTCTAAATTGAATACAAACATAAGCATGTGTGCTAGGTTTTCTAGGAGAGTCCTATTCCTCATAAAACTTCATCCCAGATTGTCCCTTTGTTTCCATTTCTTCTATGAGGGAGAAAGTATGGACTCATGTAATCAGTGGAACTAAGGCCCTGGATTTGGAGCATGAACACGTGGAAGGGCTAGCACGTGCACTGCCTCTATGTGATTGAAGGTGGGACCCCTGGGAGTCTGAGTACCAATAACAAACAGATGCCACCTTCAAAATAGAATCAGATCAGGAATTTTATTTACAAAAACATTATTTTTAAATTTGTGGCTTCAGGGACCCAAGATGACCACACTTCAGTTTACCAGTCGGCCCCCAAGGACCAGTGTGTGTCATATAGTAGGGATAGAAGGAGACAGTCCCGTTGGGTTGGTTGCGGGGAGAGGGATGAGATAAGCAGATAGCTGTTCTGACCGTACCTTCCCTGGACCTTCTCATCTCCCGCCTCTTCACTGGCCAGTGACAAGAAGCCAGAAGACATGAAAGCTCTGTTTTGTAGAATAAGTAAATTCTTTTCTCTGGGCAGAAAACAGAATAGGTATAAGTGGAGATGGTCAGAGAATGGATTTTTAGGGGAAAAAGGAAGATATCTGTCATGTAACTCCTATCTTTAGAGATTTTGTGATTTTGTTAGAATTGGGATTTTAGGGGCACCTGGGTGGCTCAGTGGGTTAAAGCCTCTGCCTTCGGCTCAGGTCATGATCCCAAGGTCCTGGGATCGAGCCCCACATCGGGCTCTCTGCTCAGCAGGGAGCCTGCTTCCTCCTCTCTCTGACTGTCTCTCTGCTTACCTGTGATCTCTGTCTGTCAAATAAATAAATAAAATCTTTAAAAAAAAAAGAATTGGGATTTTATTCTCATCTGTCAGACAAATTGTTATAATGAATATATAAATCTGCCATGTCTACAATGTGAGTAGTCTTTTCTTACTCATGGCAACATTGTGTACTGAGCCACCAGCAAGGTGATGGGTTCCTGCCTTATGTTTGAGTAAAAATTCAGAATGAGGAACCTGACTAGACTCCATGCATGGTGTCTTTCATTTACAGTGTCACAATGATCAAGAAAAAGGAGCTACTCTGAATTCACATTTCATGGCATCACGAGGGTCACAGATGGAATCCAGAAAGTGGAGCTGTCTCATCAATATGCTGTAGGTCCCCAACCTCACCATCTGAAAATTCTTTCAAAGACCATTTCCTTCCTTCCTTCCTTC
>NC_081558.1:146904504-146928595 GCF_022355385.1 Mustela nigripes | reverse complement strand
CTTTCTTTCTTTCTTTCTTTCTTTCTTTCTTTCTTTCTTTCTTTCTTTCTTTTCTTCTTCTTCTTCTTCTTCTTCTTCTTCTTCTCCTTCTTCTTCTTCTTTTTAAAGATTTAAAGATTTTATTTATTTATATGACAGAGAGATAGAGAGCACAAGTAGGCAGAGCGGCAGGCAGTGGGAGAGGGAGAGGCAGACTCCCCAGTGAACAGGGAGCCACCCAGGGTGTCCTGCCCCCAGTTCTGTTTTTTTAAAGAAGAAATCTTTATGGTATTGTTTCTACAGTAAGAATCATTTTGTTGTGTTTCCTCAACCAGGGGTATAAATTTTCTGTAGAAAATGGTCTTTGAGGGGTGCCTGAGTGGCTCAGTTGGTTAGGTGTCTGCCTTCAGTTCAGGTCATGACCCCAGGGTCCTGGGATCGAGCCCCACATGGGCTGGCTTCCTATTCAGCAGGGACTTGGCTTCTCTCTCTCCCTCTGAAGCTCCTTCTGCTCTTCCCCTGCTTTCTCTCTGTCAAATAAATAAATAAAATCTTAAAAAAAATTGGGGGCATCGCTTGATGAAAGAGGGAATACTTGAGGGAAGAAAAAAGGAAGGAAGGAAATTCACATGCTTTTAACATCTTTTGCATTAGATGCTGTGGGACAGAATTAAATATATATATTTAATTTAATTTAGTTAATCACAACAAACTGATTTTTCAGTTTGTAATTTTTCCTTTATTTTAAAACTGCTGTGTGTGTTTTGTATAGAATTTGGTTCCAGTCTTCTATGATTGCTGTTCAGCTGCAGGCAATTTCGAGGCATAACATACTGGAATCTAGGAGAAGAGAGGAATGTGAGAAGGTAATGGACTACCTAGATCAGTGTATTTCAATATGGGAAATCCTCATGTCCCAAGAACAGGCCTCTGGGATTTCTGAGGTGTGAAGGGCAGGGTAGGATTTGGGGGCTCGAGTGAGGCCCGGTGGGGAGACTTCAGATGCCTTCTTTTCTTTCAAACAAAAAAATTTGATGTGATCTGCTTTCAAAAATTTTCTTAAAACAAAACAAAACAAAACAAAACAAAACAACAACTGGCCTAGAAATTCTGAAAAAATGTATGATAAGCATCTTAATATTCAGTCAAAATCACCTCTAAGGGGTGCCTGGGTGGCTCAGGGGCTTAAAGCCTCTGCCTTCGGCTCAGGTCATGATCCCAGAGTCCTGGGATCAAGCCCACATTGGGCTCTCTGCTCAATGGGGAGCCTGCTTCCCTTCCTTTCTCTGCCTGCCTCTCTGCCTACCTGTGATCTCTGTTTGTCAAATAAATAAATAAAATCTTTAAAAAAAATCACCTCTAATATGTTAGTGACATAAACCTTTCAGACTATATTACAGTTAAGTAGAGATGAAGGAATAATCAGCTTGCTATTCACATAAAAAGCAGTATTGCTTATTTTGCTCCACAAAGGTTCATTAACTCATTTTAAGCCAGACATGTGACCAGACACAAGCAGTTCTTTCAGTAAGTGAAAGTGAGACACCACGGAGTAGAATGTGAGCTCCCAGGGTAAAGATTCTTTTCACATTCTTTCTTAAGAATTTGTCTATTCTTTTGGGGCTTTCTCTTTGATTGCTGTCATACATTTATCAAGAGAACAGCTTTGAGGAATTTGTGGAATTAGTAAGCAACAATATTCTGTCCATTTGTTGTATGAGTTCTTCATTTCGATGACAAGGCTGAATCTAGAAGGGATCTGAAATTTTGCCCAGGCACGTGGAGATGTGCATTCTACCTACTCGGTTACACGGACAGCCTTAAGTGACCCTGCCACGAAGACATCTCGAAAGAATAAGGGAAAAAGAATTGAAATAGATTTTTTCTCATATGATCATCTTTATTCCATGCATTTCTTAATGGAAATGTCATTGACGTATAACACTGTATAAGCTTGAAATGTACAAAGTGTTGATTTAGTACATTTATGGATTGCATATAATTACTACCAAAGCTTTAAGGTAACATTCCCCATTACATCCCATAATTATTTCTCCTTTGTGATGGGGACCATTAAGATCTAATCTCTCAGTAACTTTGAAGATGATGCTACAGTATTGTTGACTCTAATGCACCACTGTGCATGAGCTCTCCAGGCTTACTTAACTACCAGTTCCATGTTTGTACCTTTAAACAGCATCTGCTCAATTCTCTCACCCCCTAGACTTTGCTAACCACCATTCTACTTTGTTTTTTGAGTTCATCTTTTTTAGATTCCGCCTCTAAGTGAAATCATACAATATTCGCCCTCCTCTGACTTATTTCAGTTAGCATAATGGCCTCAAGGTCCACCCAGTTTGTCCCAAATGGCAGGATTTTCACTTTTTATTTTTGTTTATAAGTAAAATGGGATTACCAAAGTAGGAGACCCTAGGGGCTCTCTCAGAAGGAGCGTTCCCTTTTGTTAGGGTGTCAGGAAAGGAGAGTAGATAATCTACTAATTTAAACAAAGAAAAAAAGCTACATTTGAGAGTTTCCAGTTTTAAAAATTGTTATGTTTAGTTAAAAAAAGGGGGGCCGGATAACAAAAGTTTTCACCTAATTTATTCTCTGGCTGATTTAATCCATTTATATTTGCATACATTAGCATACAAGAGAACTCACTCAATGAAACCAATTATTTAAGTTGAGCCAAACAATAATGGCAAGGAAAGAATGGGGAAAATTATAGTAGATTTTAACTGTTTAAGTATTTATAGGTAAGGAAATTAAAGTGAGGGCTTGTATGTTCTCTCTGTTTAATATTTCCCCTCATATTTTCTATTCTTTATAACTAGGAAGAATCTGAGAACTGTTACATTGGCCTTTCTAAGTTGCTTTTCAGAAGGCTAATTAAAGTAAAAAAAAAAAAAAAAAAAAAAGCTAAAAGCTCAGAGTTGTAAGGGGTCTCCAGGGTTTAGGTGCTTCATCTCCTTACCCTCAGGCACATTTCACAAGTAATTTGGGCAGATAAACCTAGAGAAAAGGTGATTCCACAACCCATTTCTAGTAATTCATTGTAATGTTTAATTGACCTGCCCTTACTGGCAGGAATTTCTTACATCTGTGTGAAATGCTTTGTGCAGTCCCTTAAATAATCACATGAAAGAAAATCTGAAGCAGTATTTGTTCCATTTATGTCTGGGTCAGTTATAACCAGAGCCTTTGTCGCCTTCATTGGAATAGAAGATTGCCTTCTCCACTTCCTCCCCTACGTACTATCACCATTCTTTACTTACACAAGCCCAATCTGACTTCTGTTTCCTAATTCAAAGACCTATCACTTCTCTGAAGTAACTGTTTCCAAGGTAACACATGACCCTCTGGTTTCCAAACCTAAAAATGCTTTGAAATTTACTCGTTTGACCTCTCTTGGCATTTGACTGGGTCGACAACTCCTTTATTTCAAAACACTTTCCTTCTTTGACTGGTTTTGCTTTTACATTTCTGGGGATTTTCTGTATTTATCTATCTTTTAATTTTAGTGTTACCTATGCTCCAGCCCATCCTTGATCTCTCTCTCTCTCTCTTTCTCTCTCACTCGCTCTTTTTCCCTCACCCTATACTCTCTCCCTGAACAATTTTATCCACATGCTGGTTTTAGTCTCTATCAACTCCAAATCCATATTAGTTCATACCTCTCTTATGGTCTTTAGATTTATATAACAAATTTTATAAAAGTGTACTGATGAGTCAAAAAGCCCTGATGTTCCATAAATTGTACATATACACTATCACCACCTCCTCAATGAAAAAATCAGTTTTCAACACAAAATCTCCATTATGTGCCATTCTGTTGGCCAGTCTTCATGCTGCACATAAGACTTAGAATCAAGTCAAATACACACATGGTCTCCAGAAGCCTAGGTCCAGAGACCCTGAGCTTTCTCTTGGGTTTTCCTGCTATCGTGTCCTTCCCCATCATGGTTCATACCACATTGTGCCATATCTGTCGTTTCCTCATGTATACCTCTCACTTACAGTGGCAAAAGGACAGGAACTCCTTCTGTCCTGTTATGTCTCTTTCTAACTTAATATTGACTTAAATGAATGGATTTTCCCAAATGCCATTTATCCACCAAAGTATATAAATTTGATGTAAAAAGAAAATTCTTATTTGCCTTCCAGAGTTTCATTTTCGTACTTGTGTAATTATTTTTCCCGCAGGTCAAGAACATTCTATTTATTTATTTTTTTTTATCAACCTTAAAAACATAACAGTCAGTTATTTTACTAGCAAAAGGAGTTTACTTAGGAACAGCAGAAGAATTGCAATTGGGAACAAGCAAGCTATGACAAACCATAGTCAAGTCTGAAGAAACAAAGGGAAGGACCGGTTTTATTATATTTTAGGAGGAAATGGGGAGGGTTATTTTGAACAAAAATTCACTGGAGAAGAACAAGGGTTTGAGGTTGTGGAGTTTTCTTGTTCACTGTAAATGGTGGTTAATGTATTGTTGCCAGGGCTGGGAGAGATCTTTCTTTTTCTTAAAAGCAGGAGATAAAATTACTGTGTGGAAATCGTCCTTCCTTGTCAAGATAAGGATTATCTTCCCTCTTGGTTGTTATGCAGGCTGCAACTAACGGTCTGTGTGTGAGAACGCCCCCTGCAGGGCTTCTCCGCTCAATTTTAAATGAGGTTTCCTTTACTCATTTTCCCACTTTCAAAGTATGCACTGACATCTATGAACATAATAGACTCATGTAAAATACAGATGACTTCTAGTGAATGTATGGCCTCTGAGACCAAAGAAATATATTTATAGAAATATAACCTCAGATGTTAAAGGACTACCAACTTAAGAAAGCATCTAGAATTCATTTTTTGGTACCATTCCAGCTAGGTTATGAAAGAAGCCACAATTTAATTGAATCTGCAAAAAATTGTTACCATGTGTTTTTATCGAGCTTATTTTTGTAATAAAAAAACTTCTCTACTGATATTAGCCTATACATTACTGTGAAAAATCTTGATCATAATTTCTAAGATTTTTACTTCTATTGAGGCAACTGTATTCCATAAAGTCTTTGACATTGTGTACAAATGTTGGTATATATACCTAACTAATTATATAGAGTAGGCTCTGTAGCTTTTGTCAGAATCTCAGAGAGGTCTGTTTTCCCCCAAATGTTAAGGACCGCAATGACGGACTCTTTGTTCTACATTATATCTGGAAATTATCAGTTAAGAAAGAAGAATTTTTTAGGGAAGATACCAAATGAATACCTTAGGCCAAAAAACCCCATCTTTTTGTTTTTGAAATTTACACTACACAGAAACACAAGCTCTGTTGATGCTGACCCTACAAGGGCATTTCTATTTGTATCTGAATAGATTCATTCCCAAAATTGGAGAGTAGCCCATGTTCCATTACCATGTAGCCCACAACATGCTTGAGATTGCTAATTAGGGTGCAAATTGTGGTAGTATTTCTGGTGACCTGGACATGTGTTCAATAGAAACAGAAATGAGCCCCTCAACTCTTTTCACATAGGCCAGAAAACATCTGCCAGATGGTTATAGCTTTCAGTAACTATTAAACTGGATCACATTTGAACAAATTACTTAGATATATAATGTTGGAAAGCTTATTCTGAATTTCCTAACATATCCATGGAGATTAGTCTTAATGAAAAACTACATTAATCTACCTCATGTATTCGATTAGCCTAAAATGGATAATTCCCTCTCACTTTTGCCAAAGTCAGCCCAAAAATGCCTTTATCCACTTTCATATAATGTTAACAAAACATCTGGGAGATTTATTGAGATAAGGATATCTATTAGGACATCAAAATTAATTTCAATTCCCGGAGGTATCTTATTTTAATTAACAAAACCATGATCCTGTTCTATTAATTAGCATGCTGAAGGAATAAGTTTGAGATGAATTTAATTCTAGCAAAGCATTTATCTTCTAAAATAATAAAAAGAGCATTAACCATCTCAATCCAATTTGTTTTATACTTTTAATAACAGTCTTGAAATTCCATCTAGAAGAGTAATATAACTAATATTCATTATTTTTAATTTAAATCTTCATTTTGGGTGTGTGTATTTCTTATAAGCCTCATTATTAGTGGTACCGTAGTTCTAACATTGTATCATTTAAAGATTATTAATATGAGCACAAGTTCATTTAATATGTTATATTATTAAACTTTCTGTTGGGTGTAAAGCTCACATTTATTTCACACCTAGTGTTTTTTCCTCACTAACTTATGAAAGTATCTAAGGATGCCAGAGTACAACTAGGAACAAGGCACATAGAATTTGTAAATAACTCCTGTTCTGCCCATACATATAATTTCTGTGTAATCATATATTTTACTCTAGATTCCCATTATTGACACATTCTTGTATTTTAAATACAGCTAAAACATTTTAGATAAAATTAAATTAACAGATTAGATTAATAGTGCATCTGGTACCATATTAAGATTACTACTATAATGTAGCATGCTGAACAATTTCACACTTTGTCTCATGTCAAGTCACAAATGATAGCTTCAGGTTATATAAGATTAGGGGAACTGGATTGTAAAACCCTAAATGGCCTCTTTTTGAAACTCCTCATAGAACTTTTTCACTTACATATCCATTTTGTTGCAAACGGGCTTGTATTTGAAGGCATCATAGAATGGATTTCAAATAGAACATTGGAAAACAGAGTGTGTGTACTAATATCAGAATACAAGAAAAAAACCCCAATATTTTACATTTGATTGCTGTTTTTCAATCTTTCGTACTTCTAGCCTGAACCATAAAGAATCAGATAATAAATATTTTAGCCTTTATGGGCCAAGAGGCAAAATTGAGAATATTATGGAAGCCAGTATAAAGCAAGTGAGAAAACAGAATTACACAAAGCTTACTGATTACATTCAAAACATAATAATTAAGATAATTTTTGACAATGCAAGTCTACTAATGAGAAGAATGGAATTGTTTTTTAGAAATAATACTTCACTTAATTGGGATTCAAATTAGTGTTTCCTGTTATCAAAGTTAATTGCAAGCGTTTATCTGTCAATGCTGATCTATAATGAGATTTTATGTATTTCAACTTTGGAAAATGGTTTTTCACAGAGATAGGTCTGGCAAATATTGATATTAACCCATGAACATATGGAAGACACATACAGAATCTTCTTAGATTCTTCTCTAGATATTGGCCTCTTAGCATGACATTGCATTTGATTATTCATGTCCAGTTGAAGTTTGAGGGGAAGCGTCTCGCTTACAGAGGTAAGTCAACTTTGAGATATAGAAATTTCCTTTGAACTTGGACTATTAGAACTTTGTTTGAACTTGCAATGTGTGTCTCCTGCAAAACTATGGTAATAAAGGTATTTCTTTTCATCTTACCTTCTGTCAATGAAGTATATAAAAGAGCTTGACATTACTTGTGATTCAAACAATATTGCCATCAGAATGACTTCATGCAGTATAAGTTCTGTATGTAAGTACTATTATTAGTACTTATAATTTTGCCTTGTGATTTTAGGTCACATTAGTGAAATATTATTAAGCCTATAGCAAAGAGTTGTTTCCAGTTCTGTTCAGCATTCAAAAGTAGTGGTGCTTTTCTTTTTTAGAGATATTTTAAAGATTTTATTTTTTTAAAAGATTTTATTGTTTTAAAGATTTTTTAAAAAGATTTATTTTTTAAAAGATTTTTTTAAAGACATTATTTACTTTTTTATTTGAGCATGTAAGCTCACACGAGCAGAGAGGAGGGCAGAGAGGGAGGGAGAGGGACAAGCCAACTCCACATTGAGTGTAAATTGGTCACAGCGTTTGGTCTCTGGACCTGAGATCATGACTTGAGCCATATCAAGAGTCGGATGCTTAACCGACTGAGCCATCCAGGCCCCCTGAGGGTGGTTCTTCTTGATAATAAAAGTTTTAATCTTGACTCTATGCTCAAGAAAATCACAAGGAAATGTCACTTTTAAGCTATATAATTGCCCTGTGGTAGAGCAAGTCAGTGTAGTCAGTTTCTATTTTTGGCACACATTCATAGAATTGATGATAATCACATCTGTGAAAGCCAATGAAGATCAGTGTTGACACGACTCTTAGTGGCTTACCTAATATAAAGTCATTTATTCTTTATGTACTTATTCACAGTGTTATTGTGCTAGTTTGGGTGTACACCAGTGTGGGATTAGATGTGCAAGAAATGTACTGGAGAAAACCTGAGAGGCACAAACAAGAAGGGGCTGGATTAGGTAGGGAGAGACTTCAGACTTTCATGCAGTTTTCACTCCTATCAGGGAGGAATGGAATGAAGGGAAGGTTTACACTGCAGTTTGAAGAAAGTTTCAACTACCCAGTCAGGAGTACTTGAGCCAAATTCACCCATCAGAGGAGACCCTTCTGTGTTCCGTCTTTGACTGGAAGCATCCTGCCACAGTCCACCACTGGTTCCACGCAGATTTACTTCTTCATACTTATTTGGGGAGACTCTCCTCCATGGTTCTTCTGAATCTGTCTTCCTGAGGGGAAACTTGATGAACTACAGATGAACTACCCAGACACTGCAGTTGATCTTGGGCTACAACTGGAACTCACTCACCCCTTTCCTCCTACACAATCCATTCTAAATCTCCCTGCCCTCCCCTATCACCTTAGCATATTTTGATTATTTATGTAGTTGTGTGATCCAAACTTCATTTCTGAGAGTCCGAATGCTCAATGATCATACCTTCCGCAGGCCTGCATATATCTGTTCAATGGGGCAAGGGAGTACCAGGAATTGCTCAACTGGAAAACTTGAGTTTTACATGTGTTACTCTCTTCCCCATTGTGTAAAAGCAACCCTACCTTCTCCTGCCACTCAGAGTCACTTACCCTGTTAGTATGGTAGCTTCCATTCTTGTCTGCTAGTCCCCAGACATAACGGGTTCTGGTGGACAAGGTGCCTTGCTAACACCTGTAGCTTATGATATAATGGTATTCTTGCCAAGTCCGATAGTAAGAGCATATTAGTTTTTGGGTTTCAGGACCTCTACTCCTGCACAGGCTAGTTGTAGGGATGGAAAGCACAAAATTCCCAATGGATCACTGGAAGTAAGATTACATAGGATGACTCTTGCTTTTGCGTTTTGGTTCTTAAGTCTATTTTTATCATTGGAAACACATGCCATATTAAGAGCTCTGATTTAATGCATATGATACACACAAAAGGATGGCATTCTGTTCTTTCAGAGAATTGCTCCTGAACTAGTACTGAAGTTAAACTTTTAAAACTGTTCCAGCATTCTGTGAGGTTGGCTGCTTCTAGATGGTTTGGTATGTGATATGATTATTGGATTCCATGGTACTGTGCTCATCCCATATCTCTTTCACTGCAAAGTAGGTCCTCTGGTCTGATGTCATCCATATGAAATCTATAAATCCTAAGATATTGGTGCTTACAGAAACCATGCAGGTAAGAATACCTAAACCATATCCAGAAGAGGCATCTGTCTCTCTAAGAGGAATTGGACTGCTGGCCTTTCCAGTACTCCATATTGAGTACATTGGAAATGTACCTGCAAGTGGTCTATTGGTCTCCTCACCTGCAAGTGGGCTATTGGTCTCTTCACGTAGGAGAGTTGTCTTGTTGTTAAGAACCTTGAAGAATCTTTTTGAAAGCTGAACTAGCCTCCCATAATTTCACAGATTTTTAAAAATACTTTTTAAAAGATTTTATTTATTTGGCAGAGAGAGAGAGAGAGAGCACAAGCAGGGGGAGCAGTAGGGAGAGGGAGATAGAGAAGCATGCTCCCCACTGAGCAAAGACCCCCAACATGGGGCTGCATCCCAGGAGCCTGGGATCATGATCTGAGCTGAAGGCAGACTGAGCTACCAGGCACCCCATAGTTTCATAGATTTTGGCTTAACCAACTGAGCCACCCAGGCCCCCATAGTTTCATAGATTTGGGCAGAAGACATGAGACTCTTGGATCAGGGACAATAGACAGTTTAATATGTACAGCTCTAATGATATTCAGAGTATCATCATTTTTGTGTTGGCTTCCCTAGTCCTATTCTAGAACAGGTTTGAAAGAAGAAGAAAACAGAGGCAGTGAGTTGAACTATAGGACAAAACCCCCAAACTTAGGGAACTAGGTTTTAGAAGATAGGATTTAGAGTGATTTAATGGCACCTAGCATATGGTCAGAACTCAAAATAGACCAGTAGTAGTAGTTGTAGTAGTTGTATAAGGGTTTACTTCATATACCAGGGATCCCAGTAAGATTTACTATTTGTTGCTAGAATATAAAAATGTCACTTAAATTTTTTTGTAGAAAGTAGATTTACACATTTTCACAAGACAAAAGAAGGCAAACACAAAAACAAACCAGAAAGGAAACAAAATATCCTCTGCAGATTATTCCTTATTATTCCAGATTATTCAAGATTAAGCCACTTGGATTAAAAAAAAAAAGCAAGAAAGAAAATACGTACTGGAAACAGTACGTATTTTCTTTAAAATGTGTTAGAGCTTTTATTAAGTTCAGTATTTGGTAACTGGTGGTAAATCTGGCATTTACCATGACAGAGAACTTATATTTATTGATAATTTTACTTTGGAGGCTAAATGTAAATGCATAAACTGCACAATGAAGATGACTATGTAAGTCAAAAAGAAGAAATTATGAGGAAAAAAGCAGTATCACTGTTCAATTTTGTAAGTTATAATTGTATTATTAGTTCTAATATGTGATATATAGAAGAGCAAATGATATGGTTTCCAAAATCTTTATAGATTCTGAAAAAGTTAAATGACCTTCAGGATTCTCATTGACCATTAAACTGTTTCAGATTTCAGCCCTTGTTTACATATAAAATTTACTTTGCATTTTTCTTAAATAATTTATAATCTATATGATTTTTTAAACATACTGTAAATATGATAAGTAAATAAAAAAGCACCGGGACCAGGCAATATAATATCAAAATTTTTTTCTTGGAAACCTATTTTGAAGTACCTTGCAAGATTTAGTTGGCCATATCAATCTGATCTCCTAGGAAATTATCTCAAATTATAGGTTCCAAGGTAAGCAAAGGCCATACTTCATAAATAGAAATGATTTCCTAACAGAGCCCTGCTTTTGCAATTCATGCAATAGTCATCTTCCTGGGCCCCTCTTCTTTAATTCATGTAGTCCTGGGTAAAACAAAACCCATTTCATGCCAGTCCTCTGCTTGAAACTTTCCTTTGGCTTATGGACACCCTTAAAAAACAAGAAACAAAAAACAAAATTCTAAAATTCTTACGAAGGCCTTTCAAGCCTTATGAGTTCTATTTCTTGCTAGAGTATCCTCTAAAATCCAGCTACTATTTGTGGTAGAAAAAATAATGGCAGGAAATAACCAAATACTTACCAATCAGAAACTGGTGTATTCACATAATGGAATATTACGGAGCTGTAGAATCTCTGTCTTTCTCTCTCTCTCTCTGCATGGTATGTGTATGTATTATCTATGTATATATCATGTATATCACATAAATGTATGTGTATATCTATAGATGTATTCATCTGCCCATCTAATCAGGATGGAACAAGGGGTAGGAGGTAGGATGACCTCTAGACTTCACTCAATATACTTTGTTCTGTATCTCTGACTTTTCTACTATTTACTATTTCAGTAACTCTAAAGCTAATTTAAATTGAAAAATTCAATCCCTAAAAAGTCAAATTCAAAATGCAATAAACGAATCTGTGTTATTTTTTGGTAGCACGATCACAGAGTAGAAATGTCATTCTTTCCTGAGGATTTAGACTCTCCTTTAGCTTCTATATCCCAGAATAGTTCAAAGTTTTCTACTGGATCCTTTTGAAATCAATTCATGTCCCATCACCTGGGGATCTCCCTGGGTCAGTGTGGCATAGAGGAACACATGCATGTGCTTGCTCACAATCAAAATTCATATGCTCAGATGACCCCTGCTTGATTTCTTACGTTCACTGATCTCCAGTCGAGAGCTAGGCACAGGCTTCAGTACTGGTGAACTCCAGATCGTGTTCTCCAGGTGGTTGGGGTAAATCCCTCCTGCTTGTTTTGTGGGTAAGAAACATATTTTCCCCCTCCTCAAAGGACTGGGAGATTGCATGGCCCTCTGGCTATTCTCTCCAAAAATCTAATCTCTCCCAGTCACTCCTGAATGTTCTCATCGCATCTTACATATATTTGTATGGGTGGACTGAGGTGTCCCCCTATTTGGGGGATGTCGCTTAGCAAGCTCAGAATAACTTCTCTGACCTCCGTTTTAAACACAAGCAGAATTATCCTTTTTTGTTGACAGCTTTGGAACTTCAACTGAAAGTAAAAGTTTAGGTGATATAGGCATAATGCTTGAATGGCTCTGGACACATTTCTGTAACAGTCACTGAGACTAGACCACAGAACTTTGACAAACCACCAGACTGCCAGCTTTGGGCTACTCAGCTACCTTTAAGAATAAATACCTAATAGAGTACTTAAAGCTGTTTGGTGATAAAGACATATTCTTTTTGCAAAATATCAGTGAAAGATAAATATAAGTTTTATCAGAATGGTATGAAGAATTTAATTCTTGCTTGTGACGTTCCCACACACCCTAGAGTCAAGAAAATAGAAAAAGAGAGAAAATGCTTGATTTTGAATTAAACCGTCATGGGAAATAGATAGATAACGTCTATAATGTTAACAAAAAGTCAAGAAATAGATGTGAAAGCCTGCAAATTAAAGATACAAGTAAACCACCAATAAAGAAAGTAAAAAATTGGAATTGATTCTCATGGGGGATTAAGAAATGGTAATAGGAGAGTCCTCTGATAATACAGAGAAGAAAGTAATTTAGCTGGTAGGATAGGCTTCCTCCTCTCTTTCTAATAATCTGTATAGTTTTCTATTGTGAAATGCTAAATGTTAGCATCATCTTATTCTTAAATTTACATAATGAAATAAACTTAAAACTATTGGGCAAAATAAATTAACCTATGCATCTGCTCTAAGTATAATCATGGTTGTGTAATAGGTAAATATTTGGATTAGAAATTCTAGTTAACTATGAGCAAATATTATATGAAGAAATAGTAGATGCAATGGAGTTATAAAAAGGAGCTAAAAAAACTATGACCAGTGCTCATTACATGCAAATGCCAGAACTAGCTGGACCTCAAACGCTTTATGGTGCCCTGCAAAACTCCTTTTTACCACAAGTAGACTTTTTTTTTTTTTTTTCCTTTGAGACAGTGAGTGAGCGAGTGAGAGCAGGGGGTAGGAATAGGGAGGGACAGAAGAAGAAGGAGAGAGAGAATAATAAGCAGGCTCCACACCCAGGGCAGAGCCCAACACAGGGTTTGATCTCAAACCTTGAGATCATAACCTAAGCCCAAATCAAGAATTTGATGCTTAATCAACTGAGCCACCCAGGCAACCACTGAGAAGACTCTATGATCTTCATATATCCTCTTAATGACTCACCTTGCTTGATACAATTTAGAGTGATGCACAATTAAGTTTAACTAGAAAGAATAATTGACATCGAAATTACTGGAAAAACAGTTGTCTACCGATATATACATACACTTGTGTATGTAGGATAGAAATAAATATATTTGCTACTTTGAAAGTTGAATTATTTCCTTCATGTCTACTCATCATGTCGGGTGCATGTTTTTCTCTTTCTACACTGTAAAAGCATATGCTCAGGAGTTGAATGCTACTTTTTATTGAGAAGCAAATCCTTTAAAGAGGAGTCCTTTTCTAAACAAAAACATGTTAAAAGGTATTGACTCAGAATTGATCAGATGATAGATATCAGGTAATTTTGGCTACATGGCCTTTCTATTTAATGGGCGAGTTGAAATTGCAGTCAGCCTCCCAACGTCTGTGCATTCTTCATACTCAGTGCAGCTGCTATGCAGTTTGTCCAATTGTTTAAATTTAAGACGTCCAAGACAATTATGAAAATCCAGCTTCTCTTGTCAGTGTTCAGGAGCTCAGGCATAAGCCACCCAGTGCATTGCATTTCCTTGGTGACAATGACTGGTTTAGGAACAGAGGTGTAACCTAAGTGGCCCAGTGAATCCAATACAATGGGATTTTGTTGTGTTCTTAGGACAGAGGTGTTTTTCTTCCTCTTCAGCTCGTCACGGACAAGGAAATACTTGATTTTGACAGGTAGTGGTAACTCTCTTAAAACCACAAGGTTAGAAGCTGCTTTAGGTTGCATCTGTTGGTGGCAGAATGTAGAGACCAAAGGAGTTTGTTCTTAATGACATAATAGAACAGACAGATTATTCAACCCTGGGTTGCTCGCCATGTAGGCCGATATACATCCTTTTTGTTTGGGCCATTATAAATTGGCTTTTGGGATCTCTAATTAAGGTCAAAGTTTGGTTCTCTAATATGAAATAGCTAACATAGAACACTTAGCTAATATTGCTTTCTTGCTTCTTCTTTTCTGCTTTTCATCACTTTCATATAATACATTGAAAAGAACTATAAATATTCATAATTTAAAAATTAAAGGAGAACTTTCATAATTGAGCCACCTAGTGGTTAGATGCATGTGTTACAAAGACAAAAATTACAGATTTTGAGATTTCACAGCAATTTTATGAAATAACATTTAGGAGAAAATTTTATTTTTAGAATATATAATATAAAATATAAATTATAATTTGTATAATTAAAATTATTTCAAAGTACATATGTAATACTAGTAAATAATGACCAATAAGTACCAATGTTTATATGTGTGAGCTTCTCACTCTCAAATGAACAAAATTCCCTGTAAAAATTTTTAATGATCCTTTTCCCACCTTTTTCCTACAACAGACCATCATACAAAACTTAACCTTAGTTTCTTTACAGCTTATTTATCTTGCGAGATTAGGGTTATTGATATTTCCACAGATCACTGATGTATGGAACAATGCTAGCCAGGCATCCTAAAATTCTTGGTTTGCCTATGAATTAAAAGAAAATTACTAATAATGCAAATTTTCTCCATGAAATAAGTTTCTTTTTAGGAATAGTTTGCAACATCAGTGGTAACTAGAAAATATAGTATTATTTCACAAATATATAATTGGTCCTCTATTATAATGTTTGAATCACAGTACCATATTTGTTCCATCAGTTTTTCCGGGATTACAGATTTTGGCATCATGAGCATAAATAGGCTCAGAGCACAAGAATCTTCATAAATAATTCAGCATGTCTTCTTTTATCTTTGCTTTATAATTTTAACTATATTTGTGTGTATATATTACAAATATATATATATGTATATTTCACTGTGATGTTCACGGTAGCCTAAATTACTTTATATGTGGTAAATCATAACTATTTAATATCTAATGATTTCCTTAAAATGCAATACTACCGTCTTTAACCATTATTAACTTGTTATACAAATTGTCATTTAGTCTTAATTATACTTATTTTTTACATTCATTGTTTCCACTTCATGTTTAATTGATAAACATATATGTTTTTAAGGTCCAAAATGCTGCTATTGGTCAGTTTTGGGAATGTGGTGGTTGGTTTGCTCTTCTAAGAGAAATGTTAATTTTGTAATTAAAAAAAAAAATGCTCTTTTTTTTTTTGCCTCTTTCTAATGATTCAGGTACCCATCTGTGGAAGGATTGTGTTTCTACTCTCTGAGCACAGAATACAAGAATGTTAATAAATTTCCAAGAGTATTGTATCTTTGATTTGGTTTATATGTTAATGAACAGGAAAGTTCCACCCATTATAATCTCACAGATCAGTGCATGAACAACTAGTACATATGTTAGGGCACTTCGGAATATCATTTGTTTAACTTCCTTTGCTTATAAAAGTTAAGTATGGAACTTGAGGGTAGTACCTCCTTAGTAGAAAAGTATATCACTTGCTTTTATCTTTATCACAGTATTTAATCAAATATTAGCTCTTGGTTCTTTTAAGTGTTGTGGAACTAATTATTTAATTATCAATAATATAGACAATTGAAGATTCTCTTAAAAACCACTCTGGGCCCAGCTGTCAGGAGAGCTGGAATGTCTTATTTCCCCACTATAGGTGTTTCCACTAAAGCATAATCAGATTCCCTCCAACCCTAGGGCTATTTGCAGTTTGGATGCCAGGAACAGCTGTGGAGTCCAGAAGGCTTTTCTAGGATTCTCCCACCAGGGAGGGGTTTCAGGGAATAGTTGGGCCCAGTTATAGATTTGGAATAGATTAGGTAGCTAGGGCTGCTCTAAAATAATCTTCTATAATATGTAACTGTTTCAAGAAGGAGAAAATTAACAAATCCTTCACACGCTGAAATTTAAATTTAATAGAACATTGTAAAAGTGGAAAAAAGTATGCGTTGCATGTAAACCGGATTACATGTGGGAATTGACACGCTCAGCCACAAAATAAAATTAATATCTCCATACTTAAATAGAGACAGTAGGTTGGATTTTAGATGATATTTCCTTTACTACAGAGACAGTAAAGCAGTACTATAAAAGTAATAAAGTGCTATAGAGGAAGTGGGCCTTTATTTACTCCCTATTTTATGCACTTTCTTTAAATCAAGGGGATTTCCTCTGTCAAATGCTTGCTTATTTGCATTTATATGGTGAAATGTTGCCATCATGTGGCCACTCCATCTATCACATCTTTCTCTTTCCTCTGAGTTAGCCTGAGTTTTGGGCTATTTTTATATGATGCATGAGTATTTGGAGGTAAGTATGGTGTCTGTTAGGGTCATTATTACAATGAAATGACAAATATTTAAGCTTATTAATTTAAAATAGACTTAAAATAAGTTTACTGTTATTCTCACACAATGGGATTTTAATATGTATCTTCTGAAGCTCTTAGAAATCCCCTTTCTGTGGGCAGATTATTCAAGTTATGAATCTTAAATAGCTATTTGCAACTGTTCTTTAAAGAGTCCAGATGACTTTCCCTACCCCGTGTTTGTAGTTGTTTTGAATGTCACCACAAGTTACCAAAATGTCCATTTATTTGTATATAATTTGGGAACTATTTCTAATGCAGATCACATTTTAAACAATAGGGGGCATTATGATGTCATGTTTTTGGTTTGCTCTCTGATGGCAAGTATTTTATTTCATAGTAAAATCCTGGATTTTCCTTTTGATAAGAATACTTCTCTAAATCCAAAAACATATTTGTTTTATTTTGACAGTATTGGCAATGAATATGAGCCTCATTATATATCCTTGGGAGACCTAATTTCCTAAAAGAAAATACTATACCAGTTTATCACTATTTCAGTAAATGCATACATTTCTAAATTGCTATAAAAATCCAAACCAACTTATTCTTAATCCAGATAAAATAGTTTTTTTTTAATATAATTTTTTATTTTTTATAAACATATATTTTTATCCCCAGGGGTACAGTTCTGTGAATCACCAGGTTTACACACTTCACAGCACTCACCAAAACACATACCCTCCCCAATGTCCATAATACCACCCCCTTCTCCCAAACCCCCTCCCCCCAGCAACCCTCAGTTTGTTTTGTGAGATTAAGAGTCACTTATGGTTTGTCTCCCCCCCAATCCCGTCTTCTTTCATTTATTCTTCTCGTACCCACTTAAGCCCCCATGTTGCATCACCACTTCCTCATATCAGGGAGATCATATGATAGTTGTCTTTCTCCGCTTGACTTATTTCGCTAAGCATGATACGCAACCTCTCTGGAAAACAGCATGGAGGTTCCTCAAAATGTTGAAAATAGAACTGCCCTATGACCCAGCAATTGCACTACTGGGTATTTACCCTAAAGATACAAACGTAGTGATCCAAAGGGGCACGTGTACTCAGATAAAATAGTTTTAAAACAAACTGCTTGCTTCCTTATTAAATTGAGAAATGTTGGCATTTTAAAGGGCTCCTAAATCAATCTGTTTCATTATATATTATCATAAATAAAAACTTTTCTTTAGTTAAGGTTTAAGTTTAAAAATTGTGGAACTAGGTGGGCCTGGGTAGTCCAGTCCATTAAGCATCTGCCTTTGGCTCAGGTCATGATCTCAGGGTCTTGGGATCAAGCTCTGCATCAGGTTCCCTGCTCGGAAGGTAACTTTCTTCCCCTTCTCTCTCTGCCTACTTGTGATCTCTCTCTGTCAAATAAATAAATAAAATCTTAAAAAAAAAAAATTGTGGAACTATGGGGATGCCTGGGTGATTCAGTCAGTGAAGTGTCTGCCTTCGACTCAGGACATGATTCCAGGACTCTGGAACTGATCTCTGAGTCTGCTCCTTGCTCAGCAAGGATTCTGCTTCTCCTTCTCCCTCTGCCCTTCATTTCTGCTCGTGTTCTCTCTCTCTCTCTCTCTCAAATAAATAAATAAAATCCTTTAAAAAATTCATGAAACTAGGTTCTTAGTATTGCAGAAGTTTGAAATCTATAGACAACTAGGGTGAAAATTGTTAAAACACAAATATTTAAAATTATTATTATTATTTTAAAGATTTTATTTATTTATTTGACTGACAGAGATCACAAGTAGGCAGAGAGGCAGGCAGAGAGAGAGAGGGGGAAGCAGGCTCCCCGATTCGGGGCTTGATCCCAGGACCCTGGGATCATGACCTGAACTGAAGGCAGGGGCTTAACCCACTGAGCCACCCAGGTGCCCAGTATTTAAAATTATTAATTTTATGAAGTTAATTAAGGAGTTCTTTAAATGTATAGCATTTGGGCATTTTATCTTTTCAAGCTTTACATGGATTTAAGTTTCAATAGGAGATAGAATAAATCAGGATTTAATAGGTTAAATATTTAAGCTTAAAACTGAAAGTTTTAGATGGAAGAAATATATTTCTCAATAAGAAGCATCTCTTTCATGTTTCATGAAGCAGAGAGAAGGAAACTGAAGATAAGACAACTTCAAAGATCATTTCTGTCTCCATCCAAAACTGTGTAACAGTTGTCAGTGTTTTTTTTAAGTTTTATTGAAATTATATATATGCATATATATGTGTGTGTATATATATATCTACACACAGAAGTATTGCATTACTATATTATCTTTATCTCTTTTTAAAAACTTAAAACATTAAATAATAGTCTAATGTTAACTTTTAATTTGCTTTCCCAGTCTCAGTTGGCTACATCAGGTAAGTGTAACCATCAGTATGAATATGTTGTATATACTGAATTTTTAGTTATTCTGGTAAAGGTCACTGTGATAACGTTTATTTTTGCATATTTCTGGGCATTAGAACCCATATTCAATGAAATCTTTATGACTTTTTTAAAAATCACGTGCTCATATCTTGAATATAGCCATTGTGGGAGTATTTCAGCAAATTCAACACATGCCTGCCCCCCAAAAGCCTGTCACCAGTATACCAATGAGTATTTCTTACCTGAGACCACTATCCATAACTATTGATTAGAATAGTATTCTTCTGCAGGATTTTTCAACCCACTGCAGAACATTTAGCATCTTCCGCCCTGGGCCATAAACACCATGATAGAAAATCCTAGTCACAGAAACCACTAAAAATGCCCCCATATGTTTCTAAATGTTCCCTAGAACATTTAACCCCTTGCAGAGGACACCCAATGCTGCAGGGATGACTAAGCAATATGTGGCAGTAGGTAATGAAAACTCTCAGCTGGGAAACTTAGACATAGAAACAGTGTAGCAGGTTAGGTTTAGAAAAAAATAAGTTGGGACTGACTATAAACAGATTTCAATTATAGTCTACATTGTTTCAATTTTCCATCATCTTGTTAGTCTGCTTACTGATAATACCAGAATGTGGATGGACCAAAAACCAGAAAGCCAATTAAGGAAGCTATAGTATATATCTGTTGTTTTGCCAACCAATAGCATTCATTTTTCTTTTGATAACAGGACTTCAAGTGCCCTCCAGACTTCAGAGATGTGGTGCCCAATATGGTGGTCACTAGCTGCATAGGTCATTAAATACTCAAACTGAGGTTAGTGAGAGGGAGGAAATGAATTCATAATTGAATTATGTTGGAAATGTAAAATATGCACTGAATTTTGAAAATGTACTCTAAATTAAAAAAAGAATGGAAAATATTTTAATAATTTTTAAATTTTGATGAGATGGTGGACTAATGTTTTGGATATATTGGATTACAGTATTTTGTATCTTATAATTAATATACTGACTTCATCTATTTCTTTTTATTTTTTTAATGTGGCTACTAGAATATTTACAATTATATATGTAGTTTACATTTTATTCCTATCAGACAGTGCTGCTCCAGAAAGAATCATCTACTTTTCATTGTGGGTCCATGCATTGAACACATTTTTTTCAGTTTAGTTATTTTTTACTAATCTCTACACCCAATTAGGGCTCATACTCACCATCCCAGAGACCAAGATTTATACGCTCTTCTAGCTGAGCTGTACAAGTACCATAGTTCTGACATTTTTGATTCCTTCATAGCTGTGGAGCTAGGCAAATGATTTAGTCCTGGCCAATGAGAAGACACTGTGTCCTATCTCTTTGGGGATGGTTACATGGCCTAATTTCAACCAAAGAAAGTGATTTTACAGGATTTTAGCTCAAACTTCTGGGAAAGACTAGTTTTTTTTTGTTTTTTTTTTTTTTGTTTTTTATGAACTTGGAACTGTTGCTTCAAAGTCTAGAACCCATTGAAGCCATATTATCACCTTGAAAAAACTGTCGTGCTCGACAGAAGCCAACACTGGAGTGTAGAGCCAAGAATTAGAGAGAGAGATGGACTCTGGGCAGTAGAGTACTTTGGGCTCAAGCCTGTTTGGATTTTCTGCTACTTAAAAAAATATATATATTTGAGAGAGAGATTGGGAATGTGGGAGTGGGGTTGGAGGCAGAAAGAGGGAGAGAGAGAATCTCAAGCAGATTCTACTCTGAGCGTGAGCCCAACACAGGCTTAATCTCATGATCCTGAGATCATGACCTGAGCTGAAACCAAAAGTCAGGAACTTAACTGACTGAAACACCCATGTGCTCCAGGTTTTCTGCTACTTTAAAAACAAAAATTCCTTATGGGTAAGAGGCAGAAGATATTTAAAAGTTAGCGCTTAGGCAGTGGCTGCAGGAATGGAGAATGTCATTCTATGATACATTGCAGTGAATGTAACCCTCATTGACTTAAGAATTCAAGGAGTAGAGTTAGGGAGAAGTTAAGAACATCAACCTTGTCAGCTGATTCTATCAAGTGGTAAATGTAAATTTTATTAGCATGTGAAATTGAACTTACTTTGAAATTTAGTCTTTTCTAATGATATACTAAATTCAAATCCTCAGTAACCTGGTTGGCAGCATTTAGAAGTAACTCTTAGTTTACTATGTGACCTTCTATTTGGTCTTTATTTAAAATGCTAGTGTATAATTAGTGAGATTAGGAATTCTGAATATATATTTTTCAGCTCCAAACTAGTGATACATAGATAAAAATCAATATGCATGCAAGTGTTACAGCATTATATCATCAACCAACCACCTAATTCTGCTTCTCTTGTAAGAGAGACTCACACATTCATGGTTCAGTCACTGTGTGCGACTGTTACTGATGAGCTCAGAGTCAAGCGAGACATTTTTCTTTTTAGTCAAGTGCTTCTGATAGTCATAAACTTTTAAAAGGTGTTGCACTTTTATTTATGGTAAATCATAGTTTTTTTAATATTCTAAGTTTCAGTTAAATTTCTATTCCTCAGTAATCTTGAAATATTTCAGATTTTAATGGTTTATTAAACTCTAGATTTTTAAAATCTAATTGTTTAGATCATAAAGGTAACATGAAAAAATATTGAATAGCTGTGCTTTAGTTTTTATGTGTGCCCTCTGATTTATTATGATATTGAAAGACTTGGCCAAAGGGTTTTTCTTCCCTACCTGCCACCTTGATAGGCTATGACAGAGCTGATCACTGGGAAAAAAAGGTAGAAAAAGTTGACGAATTTTTTATTTAATGAAAGTTAACTACAATAAAATAAGCTTTCTTATTATGATAGAAATTTCTCAAAGGGCCCCCAAAATAATGATAATAAAAAAATAAGGTCCCAGGGATTTATTGGTTATATTCAATTCAGATATAAGTAATTGAACAAGTACAGAGAGTTCAGTGCTCTTGACACCAACAAAAACATTACCTTGTGGAAGAAAGATAGGTCTTTCTAATTGTATAATAGTGGAAAGATACTTGCATAATTACAGGGCTCCACTGACAGCTGCTTACCATGTCCGCTAGCATACACTGCAGGTGGTAATTTACCCATGTGCTTTCCCTTCATTTGAATGGAAAACAGTAGGGGGTGGACTTATGAATCCCATATAATTGTAGACATTTTAAGCAACTATCACTGAAGTTTTCTTCATTTTAATATTGTGTAAAAATATGACTTATTATTTTTAACTAGACTTCCCTATCTGACAGAATCTTTTAAATACTATGCCTACAATTTTTGTTTCCTTATTTTTTCTCAGAAATTATTACTTTTTGTTTTCATATTCCAAGGCATAAGTGAAAGGTAACAATGGGAACAAAATCTGGGTTAAGATATAGGTCTAATGAAAATGTTGGGTAAAAACTTGTCTTTTTTATTAACATTCCTAAATGTAGTAAGTACAGTAGCATAAATATATCAAATATACAGTAATAATACAGTAGCATAAACTTATCAAATATACTCTGAGTTCAGAGGGCTTGAGTTTATAAAACTGCCTTTAATAATCATTTTATTTGCAATTTTTTTCAAAAGTGATTTAATAATATCCATGTACATGGAAGTTCCTGGCTCTAATCTCAACTAGCTAGAAGAGACCAAGACTGGGAAATAAACAAAATGGCTCCTGTACAACTATAATTGCTGGCTTAAGACTTCAAAGTCAAATCTGCACATGGTCTTAGAAGAGGTCTTTCATTTTACTTTCTTTCTTTCTTTTTTTTTTTTTTTTAAGATTTTATTTATTTATTTCAAAGAGCGAGAGAGGCATGCTTGCACATACATGTGAGTTGGGAGGGTGGGATCTAGATCAGAGTGGGAGGGAAAAGGACAAGCCGAATCCCCACTGAGCCTTGAGCCTGACTGGAGCTCCATCCCAAGACCCCAAGACGATGACCTGAGCTGAAACCCAGAGGCCGCTGCTCAACTTTCTTACAAACAAACAAACATAAGCAAATAAATGAACATCTTTATTTCCTAATACAGGGACAATTAAAAACATCAGAGAAGAAACTAAATAGGAGAAGAAAGGTTTATTTTGGTCACTTACAGACTCAAATCACATTTCAACTGCTTTCTTTTTTTCTTTTTAATTTATTTTTTATTTATTTGCAGCATAACAGTATTCATTATTTTTGCACCACACCCAGTGTTCCATGCAATCTGTGCCCTCTCTAATACCCACCACCTGGTACCCCAACCTCCCACCCCCTCGCCACTTCAAACCCCTCAGATTGTTTTTCAGAGTCCATAATCTCTCATGGTTCACCTCCCCTTCCAATTTCCCCCAACTCCCTTCTCCTCTCTAACTCCCCATGTCCTCCATGCTATTTGTTATGCTCCACAAATAAGTGAAACCATATGATAATTGTCTCTCTCTGCTTGACTTATTTCACTCAGCATAATCTCTTCCAGTCTCATCCATGTTGCTACAAAAGTTGGGTATTCGTCCTTTCTGATGGAGGCATAATACTCCATAATGTATATGGACCACATCTTCCTCATCCATTCGTCTGTTGAAGGGCATCTTGGTTCTTTCCACAGTTTGGCAACTGTGGCCATTGCTGCTATAAACATTGGGGTACAGATGGCCCTTCTTTTCACACCTGTATCTTTGGCGTAAATACCCAGAAGTGCAATTGCAGGGTCATAGGGAAGTTCTATTTTTAATTTCTTGGGGAATCTCCACACTGTTTTCCAAAGAGGTTGCACCAACTTGCATTCCCACCAACAGTGGAAGAGGGTTCCCCTTTCTCCACATCCCCTCTAACACATGTTGTTTCCTGTCTTGCTAATTTTGGCCATTCTAACTGGTGTAAGATGATATCTCAATGTGGTTTTAATTTGAATCTCCCTGAGGGCTAATGATGATGAACAAT
>NC_081558.1:146903958-146904404 GCF_022355385.1 Mustela nigripes | reverse complement strand
TTGCTAATTTTGGCCATTCTAACTGGTGTAAGATGATATCTCAATGTGGTTTTAATTTGAATCTCCCTGAGGGCTAATGATGATGAACATTTTTTCATGTGTCTGATAGTCATTTGTATGTCTTCATTGGAGAAGTGTCTGTTCATATCTTCTGCCCATTTTTTGATATGATCGTCTGTTTTGTGTGTGTTGAGTTTGAAGAGTTCTTTATAGATCCTGGATATCAACCTTTTGTCTGTATTTGCAATAAATTGCAAATATCTTCTCCCATTCTGTGGGTTGTCTCTTTGTTTTCTTGACTGTTTCCTTTGTTGTGCAGAAGCTTTTGATTTTGATGAAGTCCCAAAAGTTTATTTTCGCTTTTGTTTCCTTTGCCTTTGGAGACATATCTTGAAAGAAGTTGCTGTGGCTGATATCGAAGAGATTACTGCCTATGTTCTCCTCTA